>NW_027479336.1:0-147971 GCF_051014685.1 Ptiloglossa arizonensis
CCATTTCTTGGCTTCAAACTCCCATATCTCGCGAACGGATTGACCTAACCCAAAAATTCCTGCTGCGTCTGAAAGTAGAAGCTCGCCCGTTTACAACGGTATGTGTATTTTTTCCCTAGGCCATTCTGGTTAAGCGTTTGGAGCAGCAGAAGTGCGAAATATTTGTTGTCTTCTTAACTATTTCTTAGCTTGAAAGTCCCATATCTCGCGAACGGATTGACCTAACCCAAAAATTCCTGTTGCGTCTGAAAGTAGAAACTCGCCCGATTACAACGGTATGTGTATTTTTTCACTAGGCCATTCTGATTAAGCGTTTGGAGCAGCAGAAGTGCGAAAAATTTGTTGTCTTCATAACCATTTCTTGGCTTCAAACTCCCATATCTCGCGAACGGATTGACCTAACCCAAAAATTCCTGTTGCGTCTGAAAGTAGAAACTCGCCCGATTACAACGGTATGTGTATTTCTTCCCTAGGCCATTCTGGTTAAGCGTTTGGAGCAGCAGAATTGCGAAAAATTTTTTGCCTTCTCAACCATTTCTTGGCTTCAAACTCCCATATCTCGCGAACGGATTGACCAAACCCAGAAGTGCCTGCTGCGTCTGAAAGTAGAAACTCACCCGATTACAACGATATGCGTATTTTTTCCCTAGGCCATTCTGGTTAAGCGTTTGGAGCAGCAGAATTGCGAAAAATGTTTTGCCTTCTCAACCATTTCTTGGCTTCAATCTCCCATATCTCGCGAACGGATTGACCTAACCCAAAAATTCCTATTGCATCTGAAAGTAGAAACTCGCCCGATTACAACGGTATGTGTATTTTTTCCCTAGGCCATTCTGGTTAAGCGTGTGAAGCAGCAGAATTGCGAAAAATTGTTTGCCTTCTCAACCATTTCTTGGCTTCAAACTCCCATATCTCGCGAACGGATTGACCTAACCCAAAAATTCCTGTTGCTTCTGAAAGTAGAAACTCGCCCGATTACAACGGTATGTGTATTTCTTCCCTAGGCCATTCTGGTTAAGCGTTTGGAGCAGCAGAATTGCGAAAAATTTTTTGCCTTCTCAACCATTTCTTGGCTTCAAACTCCCATATCTCGCGAACGGATTGACCAAACCCAGAAGTGCCTGCTGCGTCTGAAAGTAGAAACTCACCCGATTACAACGATATGCGTATTTTTTCCCTAGGCCATTCTGGTTAAGCGTTTGGAGCAGCAGAATTGCGAAAAATGTTTTGCCTTCTCAACCATTTCTTGGCTTCAATCTCCCATATCTCGCGAACGGATTGACCTAACCCAAAAATTCCTATTGCATCTGAAAGTAGAAACTCGCCCGATTACAACGGTATGTGTATTTTTTCCCTAGGCCATTCTGGTTAAGCGTGTGAAACAGCAGAATTGCGAAAAATTGTTTGCCTTCTCAACCATTTCTTGGCTTCAAACTCCCATATCTCGCGAACGGATTGACCTAACCCAAAAATTCCTGTTGCTTCTGAAAGTAGAAACTCGCCCGATTACAACGGTATGTGTATTTTTTCCCTAGGCCATTCTGGTTAAGCGTTAGGAGCAGCAGAAGTGCGAAAAAGTTGTTGTCTTCATAACCATTTCTTAGCTTCAAACTCCCATTTCTCGCGAACGGATTGACCAAACCCAGAAGTTCCTGCTGCGTCTGAAAGTAGAAACTCGCCCGATTACAAGGATATGTGTATTTTTTCCCTAGGCCATTCTGGTTATGCGTTTGGAGCAGCAGAAGTGCGAAAAATTTGTTGTCTTCATAACCATTTCTTGGCTTCAAACTCCCATATCTCGCGAACGGATTGACCTAACCCAAAAATTCCTGTTGCGTCTGAAAGTAGAAACTCGCCCGATTACAACGGTATGTGTATTTCTTCCCTAGGCCATTCTGGTTAAGCGTTTGGAGCAGCAGAATTGCGAAAAATTTTTTGCCTTCTCAACCATTTCTTGGCTTCAAACTCCCATATCTCGCGAACGGATTGACCAAACCCAGAAGTGCCTGCTGCCTCTGAAAGTAGAAACTCACCCGATTACAACGATATGCGTATTTTTTCCCTAGGCCATTCTGGTTAAGCGTTTGGAGCAGCAGAATTGCGAAAAATGTTTTGCCTTCTCAACCATTTCTTGGCTTCAATCTCCCATATCTCGCGAACGGATTGACCTTACCCAAAAATTCCTATTGCATCTGAAAGTAGAAACTCGCCCGATTACAGCGGTATGTGTATTTTTTCCCTAGGCCATTCGGGTTAAGCGTGTGGAGCAGCAGAATAGCGAAAAATTGTTTGCCTTCTCAACCATTTCTTGGCTTCAAGCTCCCATATCTCGCGAACGGATTGACCTACCCAAAAATTCCTGTTGGGTCTGAAAGTAGAAACTCGCCCGATTACAACGGTATGTGTATTTCTTCCCTAGGCCATTCTGGTTAAGCGTTTGGAGCAGCAGAATTGCGAAAAATTGTTTGCCTTCTCAACCATTTCTTGGCTTCAAACTCCCATATCTCGCGAACGGATTGACCTACCCAAAAATTCCTATTGCATCTGAAACAAGAAACTCGCCCGATTACAACGGTATGTGTATTTTTTCCATAGGCCATTCTGGTTAAGCGTTTGGAGCAGCAGAAGTGCGAAATATTTGTTGTCTTCTTAACCATTTCTTAGCTTCAAACTCCCATATCTCGCGAACGGATTGACCTAACCCAAAAATTCCTATTGCATCTGAAGGTAGAATCTCGCCCGATTACAACGGTATGTGTATTTTTTCCCTAGGCCATTCTGGTTAAGCGTTTGGAGCAGCAGAATTGCGAAAAATTTTTTGCTTTCTCAACCATTTCTTGGCTTCAAACCGCCATATCTCGCGAACGGATTGACCTAACCCAAAAATTCCTATTGCATCTGAAAGTAGAAACTCGCCCGATTACAACGGTACGTGTATTTTTCCCTTAGGCCATTCTGGTTAAGCGATTGGAGCAGCAGAATTGCGAAAAATTTATTGTCTAATCAAACATTTCTTAGCTTGAAAGTCCCATATCTCGCGAACGGATTGACCTAACCCAAAAATTCCTGTTGCGTCTGAAAGTAGAAACTCGCCCGATTTCAACGGTATGTGTATTTTTTCACTAGGCCATTCTGATTAAGCGTTTGGAGCAGCAGAAGTGCGAAAAATTTGTTGTCTTCATAACCATTTCTTGGCTTCAAACTCCCATATCTCGCGAACGGATTGACCTAACCCAAAAATTCCTGTTGCGTCTGAAAGTAGAAACTCGCCCGATTACAACGGTATGTGTATTTCTTCCCTAGGCCATTCTGGTTAAGCGTTTGGAGCAGCAGAATTGCGAAAAATTTTTTGCCTTCTCAACCATTTCTTGGCTTCAAACTCCCATATCTCGCGAACGGATTGACCAAACCCAGAAGTGCCTGCTGCCTCTGAAAGTAGAAACTCACCCGATTACAACGATATGCGTATTTTTTCCCTAGGCCATTCTGGTTAAGCGTTTGGAGCAGCAGAATTGCGAAAAATGTTTTGCCTTCTCAACCATTTCTTGGCTTCAATCTCCCATATCTCGCGAACGGATTGACCTAACCCAAAAATTCCTATTGCATTTGAAAGTAGAAACTCGCCCGATTACAGCGGTATGTGTATTTTTTCCCTAGGCAATTCTGGTTAAGCGTTTGGAGCAGCAGAATTGCGAAAAATTTTTTGCCTTCTCAACCATTTCTTGGCTTCAAACTCCCATATCTCGCGAACGGATTGACCTAACCCAAAAATTCCTGTTGCATCTGAAAGTAGAAACTCGCCCGATTACAACGGTATGTGTATTTTTTCCCTAGGCCATTCTGGTTAAGCGTTAGGAGCAGCAGAAGTGCGAAAAATTTGTTGTCTTGTCAATCATTTCTTAGCTTCAAACTCCCATATCTCGCGAACGGATTGACCTAACCCAAAAATTCCTATTGCATCTGAAAGTAGAAACTCGCCCGATTACAACTGTACGTGTATTTTTCCCTTAGGCCATTCTGGTTAAGCGATTGGAGCAGCAGAATTGCGAAAAATTTATTGTCTTGTCAACCATTTCTTACCTTGAAAGTCCCATATCTCGCGAACGGATTGACCTTACCCAAAAATTCCTATTGCATCTGAAAGTAGAAACTCGCCCGATTACAGCGGTATGTGTATTTTTTCCCTAGGCCATTCGGGTTAAGCGTGTGGAGCAGCAGAATAGCGAAAAATTGTTTGCCTTCTCAACCATTTCTTGGCTTCAAACTCCCATATCTCGCGAACAGATTGACCTACCCAAAAATTCCTGTTGGGTCTGAAAGTAGAAACTCGCCCGATTACAACGGTATGTGTATTTCTTCCCTAGGCCATTCTGGTTAAGCGTTTGGAGCAGCAGAATTGCGAAAAATTTTTTGCCTTCTTTACCAGTTCTTAGCTTCAAACACCCATATCTCGCGAACGGATTGACCTAACCCAAAAATTCTTGTTGCATCTGAAACAAGAAACTCGCCCGATTACAACGGTATGTGTATTTTTTCCATAGGCCATTCTGGTTAAGCGTTTGGAGCAGCAGAATAGCGAAAAATTGTTTGCCTTCTCAACTATTTCTTGGCTTCAAACTCCCATATCTCGCGAACGGATTGACCTAACCCAAAAATTCCTGCTGCGTCTGAAAGTAGAAACTCGCCCGTTTACAACGGTATGTGTATTTTTTCCCTAGGCCATTCTGGTTAAGCGTTTGGAGCAGCAGAAGTGCGAAATATTTGTTGCCTTCTCAACCATTTCTTGGCTTCAAACTCCCATATCTCGCGAACGGATTGACCTAACCCAAAAATTCCTGCTGCGTCTGAAAGTAGAAGCTCGCCCGTTTACAACGGTATGTGTATTTTTTCCCTAGGCCATTCTGGTTAAGCGTTTGGAGCAGCAGAAGTGCGAAATATTTGTTGTCTTCTTAACTATTTCTTAGCTTGAAAGTCCCATATCTCGCGAACGGATTGACCTAACCCAAAAATTCCTGTTGCGTCTGAAAGTAGAAACTCGCCCGATTACAACGGTATGTGTATTTTTTCACTAGGCCATTCTGATTAAGCGTTTGGAGCAGCAGAAGTGCGAAAAATTTGTTGTCTTCATAACCATTTCTTGGCTTCAAACTCCCATATCTCGCGAACGGATTGACCTAACCCAAAAATTCCTGTTGCGTCTGAAAGTAGAAACTCGCCCGATTACAACGGTATGTGTATTTCTTCCCTAGGCCATTCTGGTTAAGCGTTTGGAGCAGCAGAATTGCGAAAAATTTTTTGCCTTCTCAACCATTTCTTGGCTTCAAACTCCCATATCTCGCGAACGGATTGACCAAACCCAGAAGTGCCTGCTGCGTCTGAAAGTAGAAACTCACCCGATTACAACGATATGCGTATTTTTTCCCTAGGCCATTCTGGTTAAGCGTTTGGAGCAGCAGAATTGCGAAAAATGTTTTGCCTTCTCAACCATTTCTTGGCTTCAATCTCCCATATCTCGCGAACGGATTGACCTAACCCAAAAATTCCTATTGCATCTGAAAGTAGAAACTCGCCCGATTACAACGGTATGTGTATTTTTTCCCTAGGCCATTCTGGTTAAGCGTGTGAAACAGCAGAATTGCGAAAAATTGTTTGCCTTCTCAACCATTTCTTGGCTTCAAACTCCCATATCTCGCGAACGGATTGACCTAACCCAAAAATTCCTGTTGCATCTGAAAGTAGAAACTCGCCCGATTACAACGGTATGTGTATTTTTTCCCTAGGCCATTCTGGTTAAGCGTTAGGAGCAGCAGAAGTGCGAAAAATTTGTTGTCTTGTCAATCATTTCTTAGCTTCAAACTCCCATATCTCGCGAACGGATTGACCTAACCCAAAAATTCCTATTGCATCTGAAAGTAGAAACTCGCCCGATTACAACTGTACGTGTATTTTTCCCTTAGGCCATTCTGGTTAAGCGATTGGAGCAGCAGAATTGCGAAAAATTTATTGTCTTGTCAACCATTTCTTACCTTGAAAGTCCCATATCTCGCGAACGGATTGACCTTACCCAAAAATTCCTATTGCATCTGAAAGTAGAAACTCGCCCGATTACAGCGGTATGTGTATTTTTTCCCTAGGCCATTCGGGTTAAGCGTGTGGAGCAGCAGAATAGCGAAAAATTGTTTGCCTTCTCAACCATTTCTTGGCTTCAAACTCCCATATCTCGCGAACAGATTGACCTACCCAAAAATTCCTGTTGGGTCTGAAAGTAGAAACTCGCCCGATTACAACGGTATGTGTATTTCTTCCCTAGGCCATTCTGGTTAAGCGTTTGGAGCAGCAGAATTGCGAAAAATTTTTTGCCTTCTTTACCAGTTCTTAGCTTCAAACACCCATATCTCGCGAACGGATTGACCTAACCCAAAAATTCTTGTTGCATCTGAAACAAGAAACTCGCCCGATTACAACGGTATGTGTATTTTTTCCATAGGCCATTCTGGTTAAGCGTTTGGAGCAGCAGAATAGCGAAAAATTGTTTGCCTTCTCAACTATTTCTTGGCTTCAAACTCCCATATCTCGCGAACGGATTGACCTAACCCAAAAATTCCTGCTGCGTCTGAAAGTAGAAACTCGCCCGTTTACAACGGTATGTGTATTTTTTCCCTAGGCCATTCTGGTTAAGCGTTTGGAGCAGCAGAATTGCGAAAAATGTTTTGCCTTCTCAACCATTTCTTGGCTTCAATCTCCCATATCTCGCGAACGGATTGACCTAACCCAAAAATTCTTGTTGCATCTGAAACAAGAAACTCGCCCGATTACAACGGTATGTGTATTTCTTCCCTAGGCCATTCTGGTTAAGCGTTTGGAGCAGCAGAATTGCGAAAAATTTTTTGCCTTCTCAACCATTTCTTGGCTTCAAACTCCCATATCTCGCGAACGGATTGACCAAACCCAGAAGTGCCTGCTGCGTCTGAAAGTAGAAACTCACCCGATTACAACGATATGCGTATTTTTTCCCTAGGCCATTCTGGTTAAGCGTTTGGAGCAGCAGAATTGCGAAAAATGTTTTGCCTTCTCAACCATTTCTTGGCTTCAATCTCCCATATCTCGCGAACGGATTGACCTAACCCAAAAATTCCTATTGCATCTGAAAGTAGAAACTCGCCCGATTACAACGGTATGTGTATTTTTTCCCTAGGCCATTCTGGTTAAGCGTGTGAAACAGCAGAATTGCGAAAAATTGTTTGCCTTCTCAACCATTTCTTGGCTTCAAACTCCCATATCTCGCGAACGGATTGACCTAACCCAAAAATTCCTGTTGCATCTGAAAGTAGAAACTCGCCCGATTACAACGGTATGTGTATTTTTTCCCTAGGCCATTCTGGTTAAGCGTTAGGAGCAGCAGAAGTGCGAAAAATTTGTTGTCTTGTCAATCATTTCTTAGCTTCAAACTCCCATATCTCGCGAACGGATTGACCTAACCCAAAAATTCCTATTGCATCTGAAAGTAGAAACTCGCCCGATTACAACTGTACGTGTATTTTTCCCTTAGGCCATTCTGGTTAAGCGATTGGAGCAGCAGAATTGCGAAAAATTTATTGTCTTGTCAACCATTTCTTACCTTGAAAGTCCCATATCTCGCGAACGGATTGACCTTACCCAAAAATTCCTATTGCATCTGAAAGTAGAAACTCGCCCGATTACAGCGGTATGTGTATTTTTTCCCTAGGCCATTCGGGTTAAGCGTGTGGAGCAGCAGAATAGCGAAAAATTGTTTGCCTTCTCAACCATTTCTTGGCTTCAAACTCCCATATCTCGCGAACAGATTGACCTACCCAAAAATTCCTGTTGGGTCTGAAAGTAGAAACTCGCCCGATTACAACGGTATGTGTATTTCTTCCCTAGGCCATTCTGGTTAAGCGTTTGGAGCAGCAGAATTGCGAAAAATTTTTTGCCTTCTTTACCAGTTCTTAGCTTCAAACACCCATATCTCGCGAACGGATTGACCTAACCCAAAAATTCTTGTTGCATCTGAAACAAGAAACTCGCCCGATTACAACGGTATGTGTATTTTTTCCATAGGCCATTCTGGTTAAGCGTTTGGAGCAGCAGAATAGCGAAAAATTGTTTGCCTTCTCAACTATTTCTTGGCTTCAAACTCCCATATCTCGCGAACGGATTGACCTAACCCAAAAATTCCTGCTGCGTCTGAAAGTAGAAACTCGCCCGTTTACAACGGTATGTGTATTTTTTCCCTAGGCCATTCTGGTTAAGCGTTTGGAGCAGCAGAAGTGCGAAATATTTGTTGCCTTCTCAACCATTTCTTGGCTTCAAACTCCCATATCTCGCGAACGGATTGACCTAACCCAAAAATTCCTGCTGCGTCTGAAAGTAGAAGCTCGCCCGTTTACAACGGTATGTGTATTTTTTCCCTAGGCCATTCTGGTTAAGCGTTTGGAGCAGCAGAAGTGCGAAATATTTGTTGTCTTCTTAACTATTTCTTAGCTTGAAAGTCCCATATCTCGCGAACGGATTGACCTAACCCAAAAATTCCTGTTGCGTCTGAAAGTAGAAACTCGCCCGATTACAACGGTATGTGTATTTTTTCACTAGGCCATTCTGATTAAGCGTTTGGAGCAGCAGAAGTGCGAAAAATTTGTTGTCTTCATAACCATTTCTTGGCTTCAAACTCCCATATCTCGCGAACGGATTGACCTAACCCAAAAATTCCTGTTGCGTCTGAAAGTAGAAACTCGCCCGATTACAACGGTATGTGTATTTCTTCCCTAGGCCATTCTGGTTAAGCGTTTGGAGCAGCAGAATTGCGAAAAATTTTTTGCCTTCTCAACCATTTCTTGGCTTCAAACTCCCATATCTCGCGAACGGATTGACCAAACCCAGAAGTGCCTGCTGCGTCTGAAAGTAGAAACTCACCCGATTACAACGATATGCGTATTTTTTCCCTAGGCCATTCTGGTTAAGCGTTTGGAGCAGCAGAATTGCGAAAAATGTTTTGCCTTCTCAACCATTTCTTGGCTTCAATCTCCCATATCTCGCGAACGGATTGACCTAACCCAAAAATTCCTATTGCATCTGAAAGTAGAAACTCGCCCGATTACAACGGTATGTGTATTTTTTCCCTAGGCCATTCTGGTTAAGCGTGTGAAGCAGCAGAATTGCGAAAAATTGTTTGCCTTCTCAACCATTTCTTGGCTTCAAACTCCCATATCTCGCGAACGGATTGACCTAACCCAAAAATTCCTGTTGCTTCTGAAAGTAGAAACTCGCCCGATTACAACGGTATGTGTATTTCTTCCCTAGGCCATTCTGGTTAAGCGTTTGGAGCAGCAGAATTGCGAAAAATTTTTTGCCTTCTCAACCATTTCTTGGCTTCAAACTCCCATATCTCGCGAACGGATTGACCAAACCCAGAAGTGCCTGCTGCGTCTGAAAGTAGAAACTCACCCGATTACAACGATATGCGTATTTTTTCCCTAGGCCATTCTGGTTAAGCGTTTGGAGCAGCAGAATTGCGAAAAATGTTTTGCCTTCTCAACCATTTCTTGGCTTCAATCTCCCATATCTCGCGAACGGATTGACCTAACCCAAAAATTCCTATTGCATCTGAAAGTAGAAACTCGCCCGATTACAACGGTATGTGTATTTTTTCCCTAGGCCATTCTGGTTAAGCGTGTGAAACAGCAGAATTGCGAAAAATTGTTTGCCTTCTCAACCATTTCTTGGCTTCAAACTCCCATATCTCGCGAACGGATTGACCTAACCCAAAAATTCCTGTTGCTTCTGAAAGTAGAAACTCGCCCGATTACAACGGTATGTGTATTTTTTCCCTAGGCCATTCTGGTTAAGCGTTAGGAGCAGCAGAAGTGCGAAAAAGTTGTTGTCTTCATAACCATTTCTTAGCTTCAAACTCCCATTTCTCGCGAACGGATTGACCAAACCCAGAAGTTCCTGCTGCGTCTGAAAGTAGAAACTCGCCCGATTACAAGGATATGTGTATTTTTTCCCTAGGCCATTCTGGTTATGCGTTAGGAGCAGCAGAAGTGCGAAAAATTTGTTGTCTTGTCAATCATTTCTTAGCTTCAAACTCCCATATCTCGCGAACGGATTGACCTAACCCAAAAACTCCTGTTGCATGTGAAAGTAGAAACTCGCCCGATTACAACGGTATGTGTATTTTTTCCCTAGGCCATTCTGGTTAAGCGTTAGGAGCAGCAGAAGTGCGAAAAATTTGTTGTCTTCTCAACCATTTCTTAGCTTCAAACTCCCATATCTCGCGAACGGATTGACCAAACCCAGAAGTTCCTGCTGCGTCTGAAAGTAGAAACTCGCCCGATTACAACGATATGTGTATTTCTACCCTAGGCCATTCTGGTTAAGCGTTAGGAGCAGCAGAAGTGCGAAAAATTTGTTGTCTTGTCAATCATTTCTTAGCTTCAAACTCCCATATCTCGCGAACGGATTGACCTAACCCAAAAATTCCTATTGCATCTGAAAGTAGAAACTCGCCCGATTACAACGGTACGTGTATTTTTCCCTTAGGCCATTCTGGTTAAGCGATTGGAGCAGCAGAATTGCGAAAAATTTATTGTCTTGTCAACCATTTCTTAGCTTGAAAGTCCCATATCTCGCGAACGGATTGACCTTACCCAAAAATTCCTATTGCATCTGAAGGTAGAAACTCGCCCGATTACAGCGGTATGTGTATTTTATCCCTAGGCCATTCGGGTTAAGCGTGTGGAGCAGCAGAATTGCGAAAAATTTTTTGCCTTCTCAACCATTTCTTGGCTTCAAACTCCCATATCTCGCGAACGGATTGACCTAACCCAAAAATTCCTGTTGCGTCTGAAAGTAGAAACTCGCCCGATTACAACGATATGTGTATTTCTTCCCTAGGCCATTCTGGTTAAGCGTTTGGAGCAGCAGTAGTGCGAAAAATTTGTTGTCTTCTTTACCATTTCTTAGCTTCAAACTCCCATATCTCGCGAACGGATTGACCTAACCCAAAAATTCTTGTTGCATCTGAAAGAAGAAACTCGCCCGATTACAACGGTACGTGTATTTTTCCCTTAGGCCATTCTGGTTAAGCGATTGGAGCAGCAGAATTGCGAAAAATTTATTGTCTTGTCAACCATTTCTTACCTTGAAAGTCCCATATCTCGCGAACGGATTGACCTTACCCAAAAATTCCTATTGCATCTGAAAGTAGAAACTCGCCCGATTACAACGGTATGTGTATTTCTTCCCTAGGCCATTCTGGTTAAGCGTTTGGAGCAGCAGAATTGCGAAAAATTTTTTGCCTTCTTTACCAGTTCTTAGCTTCAAACACCCATATCTCGCGAACGGATTGACCTAACCCAAAAATTCTTGTTGCATCTGAAACAAGAAACTCGCCCGATTACAACGGTATGTGTATTTTTTCCATAGGCCATTCTGGTTAAGCGTTTGGAGCAGCAGAATAGCGAAAAATTGTTTGCCTTCTCAACTATTTCTTGGCTTCAAACTCCCATATCTCGCGAACGGATTGACCTAACCCAAAAATTCCTGCTGCGTCTGAAAGTAGAAACTCGCCCGTTTACAACGGTATGTGTATTTTTTCCCTAGGCCATTCTGGTTAAGCGTTTGGAGCAGCAGAAGTGCGAAATATTTGTTGCCTTCTCAACCATTTCTTGGCTTCAAACTCCCATATCTCGCGAACGGATTGACCTAACCCAAAAATTCCTGCTGCGTCTGAAAGTAGAAACTCGCCCGTTTACAACGGTATGTGTATTTTTTCCCTAGGCCATTCTGGTTAAGCGTTTGGAGCAGCAGAAGTGCGAAATATTTGTTGTCTTCTTAACCATTTCTTAGCTTGAAAGTCCCATATCTCGCGAACGGATTGACCTAACCCAAAAATTCCTGTTGCGTCTGAAAGTAGAAACTCGCCCGATTACAACGGTATGTGTATTTTTTCACTAGGCCATTCTGATTAAGCGTTTGGAGCAGCAGAAGTGCGAAAAATTTGTTGTCTTCATAACCATTTCTTGGCTTCAAACTCCCATATCTCGCGAACGGATTGACCTAACCCAAAAATTCCTGTTGCGTCTGAAAGTAGAAACTCGCCCGATTACAACGGTATGTGTATTTCTTCCCTAGGCCATTCTGGTTAAGCGTTTGGAGCAGCAGAATTGCGAAAAATTTTTTGCCTTCTCAACCATTTCTTGGCTTCAAACTCCCATATCTCGCGAACGGATTGACCAAACCCAGAAGTGCCTGCTGCGTCTGAAAGTAGAAACTCGCCCGATTACAACGATATGTGTATTTTTTCCCTAGGCCATTCTGGTTAAGCGTGTGAAGCAGCAGAATTGCGAAAAATTGTTTGCCTTCTCAACCATTTCTTGGCTTCAAACTCCCATATCTCGCGAACGGATTGACCTAACCCAAAAATTCCTGTTGCTTCTGAAAGTA
This sequence comes from Ptiloglossa arizonensis, assembly GCF_051014685.1. Classification (NCBI taxonomy): domain Eukaryota; kingdom Metazoa; phylum Arthropoda; class Insecta; order Hymenoptera; family Colletidae; genus Ptiloglossa; species Ptiloglossa arizonensis. Next base: position 12,463 of record NW_027479336.1, read on the forward strand.
GAAACTCGCCCGATTACAACGGTATGTGTATTTTTTCCCTAGGCCATTCTGGTTAAGCGTTAGGAGCAGCAGAAGTGCGAAAAAGTTGTTGTCTTCATAACCATTTCTTAGCTTCAAACTCCCATATCTCGCGAACGGATTGACCAAACCCAGAAGTTCCTGCTGCGTCTGAAAGTAGAAACTCGCCCGATTACAAGGATATGTGTATTTTTTCCCTAGGCCATTCTGGTTATGCGTTAGGAGCAGCAGAAGTGCGAAAAATTTGTTGTCTTGTCAATCATTTCTTAGCTTCAAACTCCCATATCTCGCGAACGGATTGACCTAACCCAAAAACTCCTGTTGCATCTGAAAGTAGAAACTCGCCCGATTACAACGGTATGTGTATTTTTTCCCTAGGCCATTCTGGTTAAGCGTTAGGAGCAGCAGAAGTGCGAAAAATTTGTTGTCTTCTCAACCATTTCTTAGCTTCAAACTCCCATATCTCGCGAACGGATTGACCAAACCCAGAAGTTCCCGCTGCGTCTGAAAGTAGAAACTCGCCCGATTACAACGATATGTGTATTTCTTCCCTAGGCCATTCTGGTTAAGCGTTAGGAGCAGCAGAAGTGCGAAAAATTTGTTGTCTTGTCAATCATTTCTTAGCTTCAAACTCCCATATCTCGCGAACGGATTGACCTAACCCAAAAATTCCTATTGCATCTGAAAGTAGAAACTCGCCCGATTACAACGGTACGTGTATTTTTCCCTTAGGCCATTCTGGTTAAGCGATTGGAGCAGCAGAATTGCGAAAAATTTATTGTCTTGTCAACCATTTCTTAGCTTGAAAGTCCCATATCTCGTGAACGGATTGACCTTACCCAAAAATTCCTATTGCATCTGAAGGTAGAAACTCGCCCGATTACAGCGGTATGTGTATTTTTTCCCTAGGCCATTCGGGTTAAGCGTGTGGAGCAGCAGAATTGCGAAAAATTTTTTGCCTTCTCAACCATTTCTTGGCTTCAAACTCCCATATCTCGCGAACGGATTGACCTAACCCAAAAATTCCTGTTGCGTCTGAAAGTAGAAACTCGCCCGATTACAACGATATGTGTATTTCTTCCCTAGGCCATTCTGGTTAAGCGTTAGGAGCAGCAGAAGTGCGAAAAATTTGTTGTCTTGTCAATCATTTCTTAGCTTCAAACTCCCATATCTCGCGAACGGATTGACCTAACCCAAAAATTCTTGTTGCATTTGAAAGAAGAAACTCGCCCGATTACAACGGTGTGTGTATTTTTTCCCTAGGCCATTCTGGTTAAGCGTTTGGAGCAGCAGAATAGCGAAAAATTGTTTGCCTTCTCAACCATTTCTTGGCTTCAAACTCCCATATCTCGCGAACGGATTGACCTAACCCAAAAATTCTTGTTGCATCTGAAAGAAGAAACTCGCCCGATTACAACGGTATGTGTATTTTTTCCCAAGGCCATTCTGGTTAAGCGTTTGGAGCAGCAGAATAGCGAAAAATTGTTTGCCTTCTCAACCATTTCTTGGCTTCAAACTCCCATATCTCGCGAACGGATTGACCTAACCCAAAAATTCCTGTTGGGTTTGAAAGTAGAAACTCGCCCGATTACAACGGTATGTGTATTTCTTCCCTAGGCCATTCTGGTTAAGCGTTTGGAGCAGCAGAATAGCGAAAAATTTTTTGCCTTCTCAACCATTTCTTGGCTTCAAACTCCCATATCTCGCGAACGGATTGACCAAACCCAGAAGTTCCTGCTGCGTCTGTAAGTAGAAACTCACCCGATTACAACGATATGCGTATTTTATCCCTAGGCCATTCTGGTTAAGCGTTTGGAGCAGCAGAATTGCGAAAAATGTTTTGCCTTCTCAACCATTTCTGGGCTTCAAACTCCCATATCTCGCGAACGGATTGACCTAACCCAAAAATTCCTGTTGCGTCTGAAAGTAGAAACTCGCCCGATTACAACGGTATGTATATTTTTTCCCTAGGCCATTCTGATTAAGCGTTTGGAGCAGCAGAAGTGCGAAAAAGTTGTTGTCTTCATAACCATTTCTTAGCTTCAAACTCCCATATCTCGCGAACGGATTGACCAAACCCAGAAGTTCCTGCTGCGTCTGAAAGTAGAAACTCGCCCGATTACAAGGATATGTGTATTTTTTCCCTAGGCCATTCTGGTTAAGCGTTAGGAGCAGCAGAAGTGCGAAAAATTTGTTGTCTTGTCAATCATTTCTTAGCTTCAAACTCCCATATCTCGCGAACGGATTGACCTAACCCAAAAATTCCTGTTGCATCTGAAAGTAGAAACTCGCCCGATTACAACGGTATGTGTATTTTTTCCCTAGGCCATTCTGGTTAAGCATTAGGAGCAGCAGAAGTGCGAAAAATTTGTTGTCTTCTCAACCATTTCTTAGCTTCAAACTCCCATATCTCGCGAACGGATTGACCAAACCCAGAAGTTCCTGCTGCGTCTGAAAGTAGAAACTCGCCCGATTACAACGATATGTGTACTTTTTCCCTAGGCCATTCTGGTTAAGCGTTAGGAGCAGCAGAAGTGCGAAAAATTTATTGTCTTGTCAACCATTTCTTACCTTGAAAGTCCCATATCTCGCGAACGGATTGACCTTACCCAAAAATTCCTATTGCATCTGAAAGTAGAAACTCGCCCGATTACAGCGGTATGTGTATTTTTTCCCTAGGCCATTCGGGTTAAGCGTGTGGAGCAGCAGAATAGCGAAAAATTGTTTGCCTTCTCAACCATTTCTTGGCTTCAAACTCCCATATCTCGCGAACGGATTGACCTACCCAAAAATTCCTGTTGGGTCTGAAAGTAGAAACTCGCCCGATTACAACGGTATGTGTATTTCTTCCCTAGGCCATTCTGGTTAAGCGTTTGGAGCAGCAGAATTGCGAAAAATTTTTTGCCTTCTTTACCAGTTCTTAGCTTCAAACACCCATATCTCGCGAACGGATTGACCTAACCCAAAAATTCTTGTTGCATCTGAAACAAGAAACTCGCCCGATTACAACGGTATGTGTATTTTTTCCATAGGCCATTCTGGTTAAGCGTTTGGAGCAGCAGAATAGCGAAAAATTGTTTGCCTTCTCAACTATTTCTTGGCTTCAAACTCCCATATCTCGCGAACGGATTGACCTAACCCAAAAATTCCTGCTGCGTCTGAAAGTAGAAACTCGCCCGTTTACAACGGTATGTGTATTTTTTCCCTAGGCCATTCTGGTTAAGCGTTTGGAGCAGCAGAAGTGCGAAATATTTGTTGTCTTCTTAACCATTTCTTAGCTTGAAAGTCCCATATCTCGCGAACGGATTGACCTAACCCAAAAATTCCTGTTGCGCCTGAAAGTAGAAACTCGCCCGATTACAACGGTATGTGTATTTTTTCGCTAGGCCATTCTGATTAAGCGTTTGGAGCAGCAGAAGTGCGAAAAATTTGTTGTCTTCATAACCATTTCTTGGCTTCAAACTCTCATATCTCGCGAACGGATTGACCTAACCCAAAAATTCCTGTTGCGTCTGAAAGTAGAAACTCGCCCGATTACAACGGTATGTGTATTTCTTCCCTAGGCCATTCTGGTTAAGCGTTTGGAGCAGCAGAATTGCGAAAAATTTTTTGCCTTCTCAACCATTTCTTGGCTTCAAACTCCCATATCTCGCGAACGGATTGACCAAACCCAGAAGTGCCTGCTGCGTCTGAAAGTAGAAACTCACCCGATTACAACGATATGCGTATTTTTTCCCTAGGCCATTCTGGTTAAGCGTTTGGAGCAGCAGAATTGCGAAAAATGTTTTGCCTTCTCAACCATTTCTTGGCTTCAATCTCCCATATCTCGCGAACGGATTGACCTAACCCAAAAATTCCTATTGCATCTGAAAGTAGAAACTCGCCCGATTACAACGGTATGTGTATTTTTTCCCTAGGCCATTCTGGTTAAGCGTGTGAAGCAGCAGAATTGCGAAAAATTGTTTGCCTTCTCAACCATTTCTTGGCTTCAAACTCCCATATCTCGCGAACGGATTGACCTAACCCAAAAATTCCTGTTGCTTCTGAAAGTAGAAACTCGCCCGATTACAACGGTATGTGTATTTTTTCCCTAGGCCATTCTGGTTAAGCGTTAGGAGCAGCAGAAGTGCGAAAAAGTTGTTGTCTTCATAACCATTTCTTAGCTTCAAACTCCCATATCTCGCGAACGGATTGACCAAACCCAGAAGTTCCTGCTGCGTCTGAAAGTAGAAACTCGCCCGATTACAAGGATATGTGTATTTTTTCCCTAGGCCATTCTGGTTAAGCGTTAGGAGCAGCAGAAGTGCGAAAAATTTGTTGTCTTGTCAATCATTTCTTAGCTTCAAACTCCCATATCTCGCGAACGGATTGACCTAACCCAAAAACTCCTGTTGCATCTGAAAGTAGAAACTCGCCCGATTACAACGGTATGTGTATTTTTTCCCTAGGCCATTCTGGTTAAGCGTTAGGAGCAGCAGAAGTGCGAAAAATTTGTTGTCTTCTCAACCATTTCTTAGCTTCAAACTCCCATATCTCGCGAACGGATTGACCAAACCCAAAAATTCCTGTTGCGTCTGAAAGTAGAAACTCGCCCGATTACAACGATATGTGTATTTCTTCCCTAGGCCATTCTGGTTAAGCGTTAGGAGCAGCAGAAGTGCGAAAAATTTGTTGTCTTCTTAACCATTTCTTAGCTTCAAACTCCCATATCTCGCGAACGGATTGACCTAACCCAAAAATTCCTATTGCATCTGAAAGTAGAAACTCGCCCGATTACAACGGTATGTGTATTTTTTCCCTAGGCCATTCTGGTTAAGCGTTTGGAGCAGCAGTATTGCGAAAAATATGTTGTCTTCTTTACCATTTCTTAGCTTCAAACTCCCATATCTCGCGAACGGATTGACCTAACCCAAAAATTCTTGTTGCATCTGAAAGAAGAAACTCGCCCGATTACAACGGTATGTGTATTTTTTCCCAAGGCCATTCTGGTTAAGCGTTTGGAGCAGCAGAATAGCGAAAAATTGTTTGCCTTCTCAACCATTTCTTGGCTTCAAACTCCCATATCTCGCGAACGGATTGACCTAACCCAAAAATTCCTGTTGGGTTTGAAAGTAGAAACTCGCCCGATTACAACGGTATGTGTATTTCTTCCCTAGGCCATTCTGGTTAAGCGTTTGGAGCAGCAGAATAGCGAGAAAATTTTTTGCCTTCTCAACCATTTCTTGGCTTCAAACTCCCATATCTCGCGAACGGATTGACCAAACCCAGAAGTTCCTGCTGCGTCTGTAAGTAGAAACTCACCCGATTACAACGATATGCGTATTTTATCCCTAGGCCATTCTGGTTAAGCGTTTGGAGCAGCAGAATTGCGAAAAATGTTTTGCCTTCTCAACCATTTCTGGGCTTCAAACTCCCATATCTCGCGAACGGATTGACCTAACCCAAAAATTCCTGTTGCTTCTGAAAGTAGAAACTCGCCCGATTACAACGGTATGTGTATTTCTTCCCTAGGCCATTCTGGTTAAGCGTCAGGAGCAGCAGAAGTGCGAAAAAGTTGTTGTCTTCATAACCACTTCTTAGCTTCAAACTCCCATATCTCGCGAACGGATTGACCTAACCCAAAAATTCCTGCTGCGTCTGAAAGTAGAAACTCGCCCGTTTTCAACGGTATGTGTATTTTTTCCCTAGGCCATTCTGGTTAAGCGTTTGGAGCAGCAGAAGTGCGAAATATTTGTTGTCTTCTTAACCATTTCTTAGCTTGAAAGTCCCATATCTCGCGAACGGATTGACCTAACCCAAAAATTCCTGTTGCGTCTGAAAGTAGAAACTCGCCCGATTACAACGGTATGTGTATTTTTTCACTAGGCCATTCTGATTAAGCGTTTGGAGCAGCAGAATTGCGAAAAATTTTTTGCCTTCTCAACCATTTCTTGGCTTCAAACTCCCATATCTCGCGAACGGATTGACCAAACCCAGAAGTGCCTGCTGCGTCTGAAAGTAGAAACTCACCCGATTACAACGATATGCGTATTTTTTCCCTAGGCCATTCTGGTTAAGCGTTTGGAGCAGCAGAATTGCGAAAAATGTTTTGCCTTCTCAACCATTTCTTGGCTTCAATCTCCCATATCTCGCGAACGGATTGACCTAACCCAAAAATTCCTATTGCATCTGAAAGTAGAAACTCGCCCGATTACAACGGTATGTGTATTTTTTCCCTAGGCCATTCTGGTTAAGCGTGTGAAGCAGCAGAATTGCGAAAAATTGTTTGCCTTCTCAACCATTTCTTGGCTTCAAACTCCCATATCTCGCGAACGGATTGACCTAACCCAAAAATTCCTGTTGCTTCTGAAAGTAGAAACTCACCCGATTACAACGGTATGTGTATTTTTTCCCTAGGCCATTCTGGTTAAGCATTAGGAGCAGCAGAAGTGCGAAAAAGTTGTTGTCTTCATAACCATTTCTTAGCTTCAAACTCCCACATCTCGCGAACGGATTGACCAAACCCAGAAGTTCCTGCTGCGTCTGAAAGTAGAAACTCGCCCGATTACAAGGATATGTGTATTTTTTCCCTAGGCCATTCTGGTTAAGCGTTAGGAGCAGCAGAAGTGCGAAAAATTTGTTGTCTTGTCAATCATTTCTTAGCTTCAAACTCCCATATCTCGCGAACGGATTGACCTAACCCAAAAACTCCTGTTGCATCTGAAAGTAGAAACTCGCCCGATTACAACGGTATGTGTATTTTTTCCCTAGGCCATTCTGGTTAAGCGTTAGGAGCAGCAGAAGTGCGAAAAATTTGTTGTCTTCTCAACCATTTCTTAGCTTCAAACTCCCATATCTCGCGAACGGATTGACCAAACCCAAAAATTCCTGTTGCGTCTGAAAGTAGAAACTCGCCCGATTACAACGATATGTGTATTTCTTCCCTAGGCCATTCTGGTTAAGCGTTAGGAGCAGCAGAAGTGCGAAAAATTTGTTGTCTTCTTAACCATTTCTTAGCTTCAAACTCCCATATCTCGCGAACGGATTGACCTAACCCAAAAATTCCTATTGCATCTGAAAGTAGAAACTCGCCCGATTACAACGGTATGTGTATTTTTTCCCTAGGCCATTCTGGTTAAGCGTTTGGAGCAGCAGTATTGCGAAAAATATGTTGTCTTCTTTACCATTTCTTAGCTTCAAACTCCCATATCTCGCGAACGGATTGACCTAACCCAAAAATTCTTGTTGCATCTGAAAGAAGAAACTCGCCCGATTACAACGGTATGTGTATTTTTTCCCAAGGCCATTCTGGTTAAGCGTTTGGAGCAGCAGAATAGCGAAAAATTGTTTGCCTTCTCAACCATTTCTTGGCTTCAAACTCCCATATCTCGCGAACGGATTGACCTAACCCAAAAATTCCTGTTGGGTTTGAAAGTAGAAACTCGCCCGATTACAACGGTATGTGTATTTCTTCCCTAGGCCATTCTGGTTAAGCGTTTGGAGCAGCAGAATAGCGAGAAAATTTTTTGCCTTCTCAACCATTTCTTGGCTTCAAACTCCCATATCTCGCGAACGGATTGACCAAACCCAGAAGTTCCTGCTGCGTCTGTAAGTAGAAACTCACCCGATTACAACGATATGCGTATTTTATCCCTAGGCCATTCTGGTTAAGCGTTTGGAGCAGCAGAATTGCGAAAAATGTTTTGCCTTCTCAACCATTTCTTGGCTTCAAACTCCCATATCTCGCGAACGGATTGACCTAACCCAAAAATTCCTGTTGCTTCTGAAAGTAGAAACTCGCCCGATTACAACGGTATGTGTATTTCTTCCCTAGGCCATTCTGGTTAAGCGTCAGGAGCAGCAGAAGTGCGAAAAAGTTGTTGTCTTCATAACCACTTCTTAGCTTCAAACTCCCATATCTCGCGAACGGATTGACCTAACCCAAAAATTCCTGCTGCGTCTGAAAGTAGAAACTCGCCCGTTTTCAACGGTATGTGTATTTTTTCCCTAGGCCATTCTGGTTAAGCGTTTGGAGCAGCAGAAGTGCGAAATATTTGTTGTCTTCTTAACCATTTCTTAGCTTGAAAGTCCCATATCTCGCGAACGGATTGACCTAACCCAAAAATTCCTGTTGCGTCTGAAAGTAGAAACTCGCCCGATTACAACGGTATGTGTATTTTTTCACTAGGCCATTCTGATTAAGCGTTTGGAGCAGCAGAATTGCGAAAAATTTTTTGCCTTCTCAACCATTTCTTGGCTTCAAACTCCCATATCTCGCGAACGGATTGACCAAACCCAGAAGTGCCTGCTGCGTCTGAAAGTAGAAACTCACCCGATTACAACGATATGCGTATTTTTTCCCTAGGCCATTCTGGTTAAGCGTTTGGAGCAGCAGAATTGCGAAAAATGTTTTGCCTTCTCAACCATTTCTTGGCTTCAATCTCCCATATCTCGCGAACGGATTGACCTAACCCAAAAATTCCTATTGCATCTGAAAGTAGAAACTCGCCCGATTACAACGGTATGTGTATTTTTTCCCTAGGCCATTCTGGTTAAGCGTGTGAAGCAGCAGAATTGCGAAAAATTGTTTGCCTTCTCAACCATTTCTTGGCTTCAAACTCCCATATCTCGCGAACGGATTGACCTAACCCAAAAATTCCTGTTGCTTCTGAAAGTAGAAACTCGCCCGATTACAACGGTATGTGTATTTTTTCCCTAGGCCATTCTGGTTAAGCATTAGGAGCAGCAGAAGTGCGAAAAAGTTGTTGTCTTCATAACCATTTCTTAGCTTCAAACTCCCACATCTCGCGAACGGATTGACCAAACCCAGAAGTTCCTGCTGCGTCTGAAAGTAGAAACTCGCCCGATTACAAGGATATGTGTATTTTTTCCCTAGGCCATTCTGGTTAAGCGTTAGGAGCAGCAGAAGTGCGAAAAATTTGTTGTCTTGTCAATCATTTCTTAGCTTCAAACTCCCATATCTCGCGAACGGATTGACCTAACCCAAAAACTCCTGTTGCATCTGAAAGTAGAAACTCGCCCGATTACAACGGTATGTGTATTTTTTCCCTAGGCCATTCTGGTTAAGCGTTAGGAGCAGCAGAAGTGCGAAAAATTTGTTGTCTTCTCAACCATTTCTTAGCTTCAAACTCCCATATCTCGCGAACGGATTGACCAAACCCAAAAATTCCTGTTGCGTCTGAAAGTAGAAACTCGCCCGATTACAACGATATGTGTATTTCTTCCCTAGGCCATTCTGGTTAAGCGTTAGGAGCAGCAGAAGTGCGAAAAATTTGTTGTCTTGTCAATCATTTCTTAGCTTCAAACTCCCATATCTCGCGAACGGATTGACCTAACCCAAAAATTCTTGTTGCATTTGAAAGAAGAAACTCGCCCGATTACAACGGTATGTGTATTTTTTCCCTAGGCCATTCTGGTTAAGCGTTTGGAGCAGCAGAATACCGAAAAATTGTTTGCCTTCTCAACCATTTCTTGGCTTCAAACTCCCATATCTCGCGAACGGATTGACCTAACCCAAAAATTCCTGCTGCGTCTGAAAGTAGAAACTCGCCCGTTTACAACGGTATGTGTATTTTTTCCCTAGGCCATTCTGGTTAAGCGTTTGGAGCAGCAGAAGTGCGAAATATTTGTTGTCTTCTTAACCATTTCTTAGCTTCAAACTCCCATATCTCGCGAACGGATTGACCTAACCCAAAAATTCCTATTGCATCTGAAAGTAGAAACTCGCCCGATTACAACGGTATGTGTATTTTTTCCCTAGGCCATTCTGGTTAAGCGTTTGGAGCAGCAGTAGTGCGAAAAATTTGTTGTCTTCTTTACCATTTCTTAGCTTCAAACTCCCATATCTCGCGAACGGATTGACCTAACCCAAAAATTCTTGTTGCATCTGAAAGAAGAAACTCGCCCGATTACAACGGTATGTGTATTTTTTCCCAAGGCCATTCTGGTTAAGCGTTTGGAGCAGCAGAATAGCGAAAAATTGTTTGCCTTCTCAACCATTTCTTGGCTTCAAACTCCCATATCTCGCGAACGGATTGACCTAACCCAAAAATTCCTGTTGGGTTTGAAAGTAGAAACTCGCCCGATTACAACGGTATGTGTATTTCTTCCCTAGGCCATTCTGGTTAAGCGTTTGGAGCAGCAGAATAGCGAAAAATTTTTTGCCTTCTCAACCATTTCTTGGCTTCAAACTCCCATATCTCGCGAACGGATTGACCAAACCCAGAAGTTCCTGCTGCGTCTGTAAGTAGAAACTCACCCGATTACAACGATATGCGTATTTTATCCCTAGGCCATTCTGGTTAAGCGTTTGGAGCAGCAGAATTGCGAAAAATGTTTTGCCTTCTCAACCATTTCTGGGCTTCAAACTCCCATATCTCGCGAACGGATTGACCTAACCCAAAAATTCCTGTTGCTTCTGAAAGTAGAAACTCGCCCGTTTACAACGGTATGTGTATTTTTTCCCTAGGCCATTCTGGTTAAGCGTTTGGAGCAGCAGAATTGCGAAAAATGTTTTGCCTTCTCAACCATTTCTTGGCTTCAAACTCCCATATCTCGCGAACGGATTGACCTAACCCAAAAATTCCTATTGCATCTGAAAGTAGAAACTCGCCCGATTACAACGGTACGTGTATTTTTCCCTTAGGCCATTCTGGTTAAGCGATTGGAGCAGCAGAATTGCGAAAAATTTATTGTCTTGTCAACCATTTCTTAGCTTGAAAGTCCCATATCTCGCGAACGGATTGACCTAACCCAAAAATTCCTGTTGCGTCTGAAAGTAGAAACTCGCCCGATTACAACGGTATGTGTATTTTTTCCCTAGGCCATTCTGATTAAGCGTTTGGAGCAGCAGAAGTGCGAAAAATTTGTTGTCTTCATAAACATTTCTTGGCTTCAAACTCCCATACCTCGCGAACAGATTGACCTAACCCAAAAATTCCTGTTGCGTCTGAAAGTAGAAACTCGCCCGATTACAACGGTATGTGTATTTTTTCCCTAGGCCATTCTGGTTAAGCGTTTGGAGCAGCAGTAGTGCGAAAAATTTGTTGTCTTCTTTACCATTTCTTAGCTTCAAACTCCCATATCTCGCGAACGGATTGACCTAACCCAAAAATTCTTGTTGCATCTGAAAGAAGAAACTCGCCCGATTACAACGGTACGTGTATTTTTCCCTTAGGCCATTCTGGTTAAGCGATTGGAGCAGCAGAATTGCGAAAAATTTATTGTCTTGTCAACCATTTCTTACCTTGAAAGTCCCATATCTCGCGAACGGATTGACCTTACCCAAAAATTCCTATTGCATCTGAAAGTAGAAACTCGCCCGATTACAGCGGTATGTGTATTTTTTCCCTAGGCCATTCGGGTTAAGCGTGTGGAGCAGCAGAATAGCGAAAAATTGTTTGCCTTCTCAACCATTTCTTGGCTTCAAACTCCCATATCTCGCGAACGGATTGACCTACCCAAAAATTCCTGTTGGGTCTGAAAGTAGAAACTCGCCCGATTACAACGGTATGTGTATTTCTTCCCTAGGCCATTCTGGTTAAGCGTTTGGAGCAGCAGAATTGCGAAAAATTTTTTGCCTTCTTTACCAGTTCTTCGCTTCAAACACCCATATCTCGCGAACGGATTGACCTAACCCAAAAATTCTTGTTGCATCTGAAACAAGAAACTCGCCCGATTACAACGGTATGTGTATTTTTTCCATAGGCCATTCTGGTTAAGCGTTTGGAGCAGCAGAATAGCGAAAAATTGTTTGCCTTCTCAACTATTTCTTGGCTTCAAACTCCCATATCTCGCGAACGGATTGACCTAACCCAAAAATTCCTGCTGCGTCTGAAAGTAGCAACTCGCCCGTTTACAACGGTATGTGTATTTTTTCCCTAGGCCATTCTGGTTAAGCGTTTGGAGCAGCAGAAGTGCGAAATATTTGTTGCCTTCTCAACCATTTCTTGGCTTCAAACTCCCATATCTCGCGAACGGATTGACCTAACCCAAAAATTCCTGCTGCGTCTGAAAGTACAAACTCGCCCGTTTACAACGGTATGTGTATTTTTTCCCTAGGCCATTCTGGTTAAGCGTTTGGAGCAGCAGAAGTGCGAAATATTTGTTGTCTTCTTAACCATTTCTTAGCTTGAAAGTCCCATATCTCGCGAACGGATTGACCTAACCCAAAAATTCCTGTTGCGTCTGAAAGTAGAAACTCGCCCGATTACAACGGTATGTGTATTTTTTCACTAGGCCATTCTGATTAAGCGTTTGGAGCAGCAGAAGTGCGAAAAATTTGTTGTCTTCATAACCATTTCTTGGCTTCAAACTCCCATATCTCGCGAACGGATTGACCTAACCCAAAAATTCCTGTTGCGTCTGAAAGTAGAAACTCGCCCGATTACAACGGTATGTGTATTTCTTCCCTAGGCCATTCTGGTTAAGCGTTTGGAGCAGCAGAATTGCGAAAAATTTTTTGCCTTCTCAACCATTTCTTGGCTTCAAACTCCCATATCTCGCGAACGGATTGACCTAACCCAAAAATTCCTGCTGCGTCTGAAAGTACAAACTCGCCCGTTTACAACGGTATGTGTATTTTTTCCCTAGGCCATTCTGGTTAAGCGTTTGGAGCAGCAGAAGTGCGAAATATTTGTTGTCTTCTTAACCATTTCTTAGCTTGAAAGTCCCATATCTCGCGAACGGATTGACCTAACCCAAAAATTCCTGTTGCGTCTGAAAGTAGAAACTCGCCCGTTTACAACGGTATGTGTATTTTTTCCCTAGGCCATTCTGGTTAAGCGTTTGGAGCAGCAGAAGTGCGAAATATTTGTTGCCTTCTCAACCATTTCTTGGCTTCAAACTCCCATATCTCGCGAACGGATTGACCTAACCCAAAAATTCCTGTTGCTTCTGAAAGTAGAAACTCGCCCGATTACAACGGTATGTGTATTTTTTCCCTAGGCCATTCTGGTTAAGCGTTAGGAGCAGCAGAAGTGCGAAAAAGTTGTTGTCTTCATAACCATTTCTTAGCTTCAAACTCCCATATCTCGCGAACGGATTGACCAAACCCAGAAGTTCCTGCTGCGTCTGAAAGTAGAAACTCGCCCGATTACAAGGATATGTGTATTTTTTCCCTAGGCCATTCTGGTTATGCGTTAGGAGCAGCAGAAGTGCGAAAAATTTGTTGTCTTGTCAATCATTTCTTAGTTTCAAACTCCCATATCTCGCGAACGGATTGACCTAACCCAAAAACTCCTGTTGCATCTGAAAGTAGAAACTCGCCCGATTACAACGGTATGTGTATTTTTTCCCTAGGCCATTCTGGTTAAGCGTTAGGAGCAGCAGAAGTGCGAAAAATTTGTTGTCTTCTCAACCATTTCTTAGCTTCAAACTCCCATATCTCGCGAACGGATTGACCAAACCCAGAAGTTCCTGCTGCGTCTGAAAGTAGAAACTCGCCCGATTACAACGATATGTGTATTTCTTCCCTAGGCCATTCTGGTTAAGCGTTAGGAGCAGCAGAAGTGCGAAAAATTTGTTGTCTTGTCAATCATTTCTTAGCTTCAAACTCCCATATCTCGCGAACGGATTGACCTAACCCAAAAATTCCTATTGCATCTGAAAGTAGAAACTCGCCCGATTACAACGGTACGTGTATTTTTCCCTTAGGCCATTCTGGTTAAGCGATTGGAGCAGCAGAATTGCGAAAAATTTATTGTCTTGTCAACCATTTCTTAGCTTGAAAGTCCCATATCTCGCGAACGGATTGACCTTACCCAAAAATTCCTATTGCATCTGAAGGTAGAAACTCGCCCGATTACAGCGGTATGTGTATTTTTTCCCTAGGCCATTCGGGTTAAGCGTGTGGAGCAGCAGAATTGCGAAAAATTTTTTGCCTTCTCAACCATTTCTTGGCTTCAAACTCCCATATCTCGCGAACGGATTGACCTAACCCAAAAATTCCTGTTGCGTCTGAAAGTAGAAACTCGCCCGATTACAACGATATGTGTATTTCTTCCCTAGGCCATTCTGGTTAAGCGTTAGGAGCAGCAGAAGTGCGAAAAATTTGTTGTCTTGTCAATCATTTCTTAGCTTCAAACTCCCATATCTCGCGAACGGATTGACCTAACCCAAAAATTCTTGTTGCATTTGAAAGAAGAAACTCGCCCGATTACAACGGTGTGTGTATTTTTTCCCTAGGCCATTCTTGTTAAGCGTTTGGAGCAGCAGAATAGCGAAAAATTGTTTGCCTTCTCAACCATTTCTTGGCTTCAAACTCCCATATCTCGCGAACGGATTGACCTAACCCAAAAATTCTTGTTGCATCTGAAAGAAGAAACTCGCCCGATTACAACGGTATGTGTATTTTTTCCCAAGGCCATTCTGGTTAAGCGTTTGGAGCAGCAGAATAGCGAAAAATTGTTTGCCTTCTCAACCATTTCTTGGCTTCAAACTCCCATATCTCGCGAACGGATTGACCTAACCCAAAAATTCCTGTTGGGTTTGAAAGTAGAAACTCGCCCGATTACAACGGTATGTGTATTTCTTCCCTAGGCCATTCTGGTTAAGCGTTTGGAGCAGCAGAATAGCGAAAAATTTTTTGCCTTCTCAACCATTTCTTGGCTTCAAACTCCCATATCTCGCGAACGGATTGACCAAACCCAGAAGTTCCTGCTGCGTCTGTAAGTAGAAACTCACCCGATTACAACGATATGCGTATTTTATCCCTAGGCCATTCTGGTTAAGCGTTTGGAGCAGCAGAATTGCGAAAAATGTTTTGCCTTCTCAACCATTTCTGGGCTTCAAACTCCCATATCTCGCGAACGGATTGACCTAACCCAAAAATTCCTGTTGCGTCTGAAAGTAGAAACTCGCCCGATTACAACGGTATGTGTATTTTTTCCCTAGGCCATTCTGATTAAGCGTTTGGAGCAGCAGAAGTGCGAAAAAGTTGTTGTCTTCATAACCATTTCTTAGCTTCAAACTCCCATATCTCGCGAACGGATTGACCAAACCCAGAAGTTCCTGCTGCGTCTGAAAGTAGAAACTCGCCCGATTACAAGGATATGTGTATTTTTTCCCTAGGCCATTCTGGTTAAGCGTTAGGAGCAGCAGAAGTGCGAAAAATTTGTTGTCTTGTCAATCATTTCTTAGCTTCAAACTCCCATATCTCGCGAACGGATTGACCTAACCCAAAAATTCCTGTTGCATCTGAAAGTAGAAACTCGCCCGATTACAACGGTATGTGTATTTTTTCCCTAGGCCATTCTGGTTAAGCATTAGGAGCAGCAGAAGTGCGAAAAATTTGTTGTCTTCTCAACCATTTCTTAGCTTCAAACTCCCATATCTCGCGAACGGATTGACCAAACCCAGAAGTTCCTGCTGCGTCTGAAAGTAGAAACTCGCCCGATTACAACGATATGTGTACTTTTTCCCTAGGCCATTCTGGTTAAGCGTTAGGAGCAGCAGAAGTGCGAAAAATTTGTTGTCTTGTCAATCATTTCTTAGCTTCAAACTCCCATATCTCGCGAACGGATTGACCTAACCCAAAAATTCCTATTGCATCTGAAAGTAGAAACTCGCCCGATTACAACGGTACGTGTATTTTTCCCTTAGGCCATTCTGGTTAAGCGATTGGAGCAGCAGAATTGCGAAAAATTTATTGTCTTGTCAACCATTTCTTACCTTGAAAGTCCCATATCTCGCGAACGGATTGACCTTACCCAAAAATTCCTATTGCATCTGAAAGTAGAAACTCGCCCGATTACAGCGGTATGTGTATTTTTTCCCTAGGCCATTCGGGTTAAGCGTGTGGAGCAGCAGAATAGCGAAAAATTGTTTGCCTTCTCAACCATTTCTTGGCTTCAAACTCCCATATCTCGCGAACGGATTGACCTACCCAAAAATTCCTGTTGGGTCTGAAAGTAGAAACTCGCCCGATTACAACGGTATGTGTATTTCTTCCCTAGGCCATTCTGGTTAAGCGTTTGGAGCAGCAGAATTGCGAAAAATTTTTTGCCTTCTTTACCAGTTCTTAGCTTCAAACACCCATATCTCGCGAACGGATTGACCTAACCCAAAAATTCTTGTTGCATCTGAAACAAGAAACTCGCCCGATTACAACGGTATGTGTATTTTTTCCATAGGCCATTCTGGTTAAGCGTTTGGAGCAGCAGAATAGCGAAAAATTGTTTGCCTTCTCAACTATTTCTTGGCTTCAAACTCCCATATCTCGCGAACGGATTGACCTAACCCAAAAATTCCTGCTGCGTCTGAAAGTAGAAACTCGCCCGTTTACAACGGTATGTGTATTTTTTCCCTAGGCCATTCTGGTTAAGCGTTTGGAGCAGCAGAAGTGCGAAATATTTGTTGTCTTCTTAACCATTTCTTAGCTTGAAAGTCCCATATCTCGCGAACGGATTGACCTAACCCAAAAATTCCTGTTGCGCCTGAAAGTAGAAACTCGCCCGATTACAACGGTATGTGTATTTTTTCGCTAGGCCATTCTGATTAAGCGTTTGGAGCAGCAGAAGTGCGAAAAATTTGTTGTCTTCATAACCATTTCTTGGCTTCAAACTCTCATATCTCGCGAACGGATTGACCTAACCCAAAAATTCCTGTTGCGTCTGAAAGTAGAAACTCGCCCGATTACAACGGTATGTGTATTTCTTCCCTAGGCCATTCTGGTTAAGCGTTTGGAGCAGCAGAATTGCGAAAAATTTTTTGCCTTCTCAACCATTTCTTGGCTTCAAACTCCCATATCTCGCGAACGGATTGACCAAACCCAGAAGTGCCTGCTGCGTCTGAAAGTAGAAACTCACCCGATTACAACGATATGCGTATTTTTTCCCTAGGCCATTCTGGTTAAGCGTTTGGAGCAGCAGAATTGCGAAAAATGTTTTGCCTTCTCAACCATTTCTTGGCTTCAATCTCCCATATCTCGCGAACGGATTGACCTAACCCAAAAATTCCTATTGCATCTGAAAGTAGAAACTCGCCCGATTACAACGGTATGTGTATTTTTTCCCTAGGCCATTCTGGTTAAGCGTGTGAAGCAGCAGAATTGCGAAAAATTGTTTGCCTTCTCAACCATTTCTTGGCTTCAAACTCCCATATCTCGCGAACGGATTGACCTAACCCAAAAATTCCTGTTGCTTCTGAAAGTAGAAACTCGCCCGATTACAACGGTATGTGTATTTTTTCCCTAGGCCATTCTGGTTAAGCGTTAGGAGCAGCAGAAGTGCGAAAAAGTTGTTGTCTTCATAACCATTTCTTAGCTTCAAACTCCCATATCTCGCGAACGGATTGACCAAACCCAGAAGTTCCTGCTGCGTCTGAAAGTAGAAACTCGCCCGATTACAAGGATATGTGTATTTTTTCCCTAGGCCATTCTGGTTAAGCGTTAGGAGCAGCAGAAGTGCGAAAAATTTGTTGTCTTGTCAATCATTTCTTAGCTTCAAACTCCCATATCTCGCGAACGGATTGACCTAACCCAAAAACTCCTGTTGCATCTGAAAGTAGAAACTCGCCCGATTACAACGGTATGTGTATTTTTTCCCTAGGCCATTCTGGTTAAGCGTTAGGAGCAGCAGAAGTGCGAAAAATTTGTTGTCTTCTCAACCATTTCTTAGCTTCAAACTCCCATATCTCGCGAACGGATTGACCAAACCCAAAAATTCCTGTTGCGTCTGAAAGTAGAAACTCGCCCGATTACAACGATATGTGTATTTCTTCCCTAGGCCATTCTGGTTAAGCGTTAGGAGCAGCAGAAGTGCGAAAAATTTGTTGTCTTCTTAACCATTTCTTAGCTTCAAACTCCCATATCTCGCGAACGGATTGACCTAACCCAAAAATTCCTATTGCATCTGAAAGTAGAAACTCGCCCGATTACAACGGTATGTGTATTTTTTCCCTAGGCCATTCTGGTTAAGCGTTTGGAGCAGCAGTAGTGCGAAAAATATGTTGTCTTCTTTACCATTTCTTAGCTTCAAACTCCCATATCTCGCGAACGGATTGACCTAACCCAAAAATTCTTGTTGCATCTGAAAGAAGAAACTCGCCCGATTACAACGGTATGTGTATTTTTTCCCAAGGCCATTCTGGTTAAGCGTTTGGAGCAGCAGAATAGCGAAAAATTGTTTGCCTTCTCAACCATTTCTTGGCTTCAAACTCCCATATCTCGCGAACGGATTGACCTAACCCAAACATTCCTGTTGGGTTTGAAAGTAGAAACTCGCCCGATTACAACGGTATGTGTATTTCTTCCCTAGGCCATTCTGGTTAAGCGTTTGGAGCAGCAGAATAGCGAGAAAATTTTTTGCCTTCTCAACCATTTCTTGGCTTCAAACTCCCATATCTCGCGAACGGATTGACCAAACCCAGAAGTTCCTGCTGCGTCTTTAAGTAGAAACTCACCCGATTACAACGATATGCGTATTTTATCCCTAGGCCATTCTGGTTAAGCGTTTGGAGCAGCAGAATTGCGAAAAATGTTTTGCCTTCTCAACCATTTCTGGGCTTCAAACTCCTATATCTCGCGAACGGATTGACCTAACCCAAAAATTCCTGTTGCTTCTGAAAGTAGAAACTCGCCCGATTACAACGGTATGTGTATTTCTTCCCTAGGCCATTCTGGTTAAGCGTCAGGAGCAGCAGAAGTGCCAAAAAGTTGTTGTCTTCATAACCATTTCTTAGCTTCAAACTCCCATATCTCGCGAACGGATTGACCTAACCCAAAAATTCCTGCTGCGTCTGAAAGTAGAAACTCGCCCGTTTTCAACGGTATGTGTATTTTTTCCCTAGGCCATTCTGGTTAAGCGTTTGGAGCAGCAGAAGTGCGAAATATTTGTTGTCTTCTTAACCATTTCTTAGCTTGAAAGTCCCATATCTCGCGAACGGATTGACCTAACCCAAAAATTCCTGTTGCGTCTGAAAGTAGAAACTCGCCCGATTACAACGGTATGTGTATTTTTTCACTAGGCCATTCTGATTAAGCGTTTGGAGCAGCAGAATTGCGAAAAATTTTTTGCCTTCTCAACCATTTCTTGGCTTCAAACTCCCATATCTCGCGAACGGATTGACCAAACCCAGAAGTGCCTGCTGCGTCTGAAAGTAGAAACTCACCCGATTACAACGATATGCGTATTTTTTCCCTAGGCCATTCTGGTTAAGCGTTTGGAGCAGCAGAATTGCGAAAAATGTTTTGCCTTCTCAACCATTTCTTGGCTTCAATCTCCCATATCTCGCGAACGGATTGACCTAACCCAAAAATTCCTATTGCATCTGAAAGTAGAAACTCGCCCGATTACAACGGTATGTGTATTTTTTCCCTAGGCCATTCTGGTTAAGCGTGTGAAGCAGCAGAATTGCGAAAAATTGTTTGCCTTCTCAACCATTTCTTGGCTTCAAACTCCCATATCTCGCGAACGGATTGACCTAACCCAAAAATTCCTGTTGCTTCTGAAAGTAGAAACTCGCCCGATTACAACGGTATGTGTATTTTTTCCCTAGGCCATTCTGGTTAAGCATTAGGAGCAGCAGAAGTGCGAAAAAGTTGTTGTCTTCATAACCATTTCTTAGCTTCAAACTCCCACATCTCGCGAACGGATTGACCAAACCCAGAAGTTCCTGCTGCGTCTGAAAGTAGAAACTCGCCCGATTACAAGGATATGTGTATTTTTTCCCTAGGCCATTCTGGTTAAGCGTTAGGAGCAGCAGAAGTGCGAAAAATTTGTTGTCTTGTCAATCATTTCTTAGCTTCAAACTCCCATATCTCGCGAACGGATTGACCTAACCCAAAAACTCCTGTTGCATCTGAAAGTAGAAACCCGCCCGATTACAACGGTATGTGTATTTTTTCCCTAGGCCATTCTGGTTAAGCGTTAGGAGCAGCAGAAGTGCGAAAAATTTGTTGTCTTCTCAACCATTTCTTAGCTTCAAACTCCCATATCTCGCGAACGGATTGACCAAACCCAAAAATTCCTGTTGCGTCTGAAAGTAGAAACTCGCCCGATTACAACGATATGTGTATTTCTTCCCTAGGCCATTCTGGTTAAGCGTTAGGAGCAGCAGAAGTGCGAAAAATTTGTTGTCTTGTCAATCATTTCTTAGCTTCAAACTCCCATATCTCGCGAACGGATTGACCTAACCCAAAAATTCTTGTTGCATTTGAAAGAAGAAACTCGCCCGATTACAACGGTATGTGTATTTTTTCCCTAGGCCATTCTGGTTAAGCGTTTGGAGCAGCAGAATACCGAAAAATTGTTTGCCTTCTCAACCATTTCTTGGCTTCAAACTCCCATATCTCGCGAACGGATTGACCTAACCCAAAAATTCCTGCTGCGTCTGAAAGTAGAAACTCGCCCGTTTACAACGGTATGTGTATTTTTTCCCTAGGCCATTCTGGTTAAGCGTTTGGAGCAGCAGAATTGCGAAATATTTGTTGTCTTCTTAACCATTTCTTAGCTTCAAACTCCCATATCTCGCGAACGGATTGACCTAACCCAAAAATTCCTATTGCATCTGAAAGTAGAAACTCGCCCGATTACAACGGTATGTGTATTTTTTCCCTAGGCCATTCTGGTTAAGCGTTTGGAGCAGCAGTAGTGCGAAAAATTTGTTGTCTTCTTTACCATTTCTTAGCTTCAAACTCCCATATCTCGCGAACGGATTGACCTAACCCAAAAATTCTTGTTGCATCTGAAAGAAGAAACTCGCCCGATTACAACGGTATGTGTATTTTTTCCCAAGGCCATTCTGGTTAAGCGTTTGGAGCAGCAGAATAGCGAAAAATTGTTTGCCTTCTCAACCATTTCTTGGCTTCAAACTCCCATATCTCGCGAACGGATTGACCTAACCCAAAAATTCCTGTTGGGTTTGAAAGTAGAAACTCGCCCGATTACAACGGTATGTGTATTTCTTCCCTAGGCCATTCTGGTTAAGCGTTTGGAGCAGCAGAATAGCGAAAAATTTTTTGCCTTCTCAACCATTTCTTGGCTTCAAACTCCCATATCTCGCGAACGGATTGACCAAACCCAGAAGTTCCTGCTGCGTCTGTAAGTAGAAACTCACCCGATTACAACGATATGCGTATTTTATCCCTAGGCCATTCTGGTTAAGCGTTTGGAGCAGCAGAATTGCGAAAAATATTTTGCCTTCTCAACCATTTCTGGGCTTCAAACTCCCATATCTCGCGAACGGATTGACCTAACCCAAAAATTCCTGTTGCTTCTGAAAGTAGAAACTCGCCCGATTACAACGGTATGTGTATTTCTTCCCTAGGCCATTCTGGTTAAGCGTCAGGAGCAGCAGAAGTGCGAAAAAGTTGTTGTCTTCATAACCATTTCTTAGCTTCAAACTCCCATATCTCGCGAACGGATTGACCTAACCCAAAAATTCCTGCTGCGTCTGAAAGTAGAAACTCGCCCGTTTACAACGGTATGTGTATTTTTTCCCTAGGCCATTCTGGTTAAGCGTTTGGAGCAGCAGAAGTGCGAAATATTTGTTGTCTTCTTAACCATTTCTTAGCTTGAAAGTCCCATATCTCGCGAACGGATTGACCTAACCCAAAAATTCCTGTTGCGTCTGAAAGTAGAAACTCGCCCGATTACAACGGTATGTGTATTTTTTCACTAGGCCATTCTGATTAAGCGTTTGGAGCAGCAGAAGTGCGAAAAATTTGTTGTCTTCATAACCATTTCTTGGCTTCAAACTCCCATATCTCGCGAACGGATTGACCTAACCCAAAAATTCCTGTTGCGTCTGAAAGTAGAAACTCGCCCGATTACAACGGTATGTGTATTTCTTCCCTAGGCCATTCTGGTTAAGCGTTTGGAGCAGCAGAATTGCGAAAAATTTTTTGCCTTCTCAACCATTTCTTGGCTTCAAACTCCCATATCTCGCGAACGGATTGACCAAACCCAGAAGTGCCTGCTGCGTCTGAAAGTAGAAACTCACCCGATTACAACGATATGCGTATTTTTTCCCTAGGCCATTCTGGTTAAGCGTTTGGAGCAGCAGAATTGCGAAAAATGTTTTGCCTTCTCAACCATTTCTTGGCTTCAATCTCCCATATCTCGCGAACGGATTGACCTAACCCAAAAATTCCTATTGCATCTGAAAGTAGAAACTCGCCCGATTACAACGGTATGTGTATTTTTTCCCTAGGCCATTCTGGTTAAGCGTGTGAAGCAGCAGAATTGCGAAAAATTGTTTGCCTTCTCAACCATTTCTTGGCTTCAAACTCCCATATCTCGCGAACGGATTGACCTAACCCAAAAATTCCTGTTGCTTCTGAAACAAGAAACGCGCCCGATTACAACGGTATGTGTATTTTTTCCATAGGCCATTCTGGTTAAGCGTTTGGAGCAGCAGAATAGCGAAGAATTGTTTGCCTTCTCAACCATTTCTTGGCTTCAAACTCCCATATCTCGCGAACGGATTGACCTAACCCAAAAATTCCTGTTGCGTCTGAAAGTAGAAACTCGCCCGATTACAACGGTATGTGTATTTTTTCACTAGGCCATTCTGATTAAGCGTTTGGAGCAGCAGAATTGCGAAAAATTTTTTGCCTTCTCAACCATTTCTTGGCTTCAAACTCCCATATCTCGCGAACGGATTGACCAAACCCAGAAGTGCCTGCTGCGTCTGAAAGTAGAAACTCACCCGATTACAACGATATGCGTATTTTTTCCCTAGGCCATTCTGGTTAAGCGTTTGGAGCAGCAGAATTGCGAAAAATGTTTTGCCTTCTCAACCATTTCTTGGCTTCAATCTCCCATATCTCGCGAACGGATTGACCTAACCCAAAAATTCCTATTGCATCTGAAAGTAGAAACTCGCCCGATTACAACGGTATGTGTATTTTTTCCCTAGGCCATTCTGGTTAAGCGTTAGGAGCAGCAGAAGTGCGAAAAATTTGTTGTCTTCTCAACCATTTCTTAGCTTCAAACTCCCATATCTCGCGAACGGATTGACCAAACCCAAAAATTCCTGTTGCGTCTGAAAGTAGAAACTCGCCCGATTACAACGATATGTGTATTTCTTCCCTAGGCCATTCTGGTTAAGCGTTAGGAGCAGCAGAAGTGCGAAAAATTTGTTGTCTTGTCAATCATTTCTTAGCTTCAAACTCCCATATCTCGCGAACGGATTGACCTAACCCAAAAATTCTTGTTGCATTTGAAAGAAGAAACTCGCCCGATTACAACGGTATGTGTATTTTTTCCCTAGGCCATTCTGGTTAAGCGTTTGGAGCAGCAGAATACCGAAAAATTGTTTGCCTTCTCAACCATTTCTTGGCTTCAAACTCCCATATCTCGCGAACGGATTGACCTAACCCAAAAATTCCTGCTGCGTCTGAAAGTAGAAACTCGCCCGTTTACAACGGTATGTGTATTTTTTCCCTAGGCCATTCTGGTTAAGCGTTTGGAGCAGCAGAATTGCGAAATATTTGTTGTCTTCTTAACCATTTCTTAGCTTCAAACTCCCATATCTCGCGAACGGATTGACCTAACCCAAAAATTCCTATTGCATCTGAAAGTAGAAACTCGCCCGATTACAACGGTATGTGTATTTTTTCCCTAGGCCATTCTGGTTAAGCGTTTGGAGCAGCAGTAGTGCGAAAAATTTGTTGTCTTCTTTACCATTTCTTAGCTTCAAACTCCCATATCTCGCGAACGGATTGACCTAACCCAAAAATTCTTGTTGCATCTGAAAGAAGAAACTCGCCCGATTACAACGGTATGTGTATTTTTTCCCAAGGCCATTCTGGTTAAGCGTTTGGAGCAGCAGAATAGCGAAAAATTGTTTGCCTTCTCAACCATTTCTTGGCTTCAAACTCCCATATCTCGCGAACGGATTGACCTAACCCAAAAATTCCTGTTGGGTTTGAAAGTAGAAACTCGCCCGATTACAACGGTATGTGTATTTCTTCCCTAGGCCATTCTGGTTAAGCGTTTGGAGCAGCAGAATAGCGAAAAATTTTTTGCCTTCTCAACCATTTCTTGGCTTCAAACTCCCATATCTCGCGAACGGATTGACCAAACCCAGAAGTTCCTGCTGCGTCTGTAAGTAGAAACTCACCCGATTACAACGATATGCGTATTTTATCCCTAGGCCATTCTGGTTAAGCGTTTGGAGCAGCAGAATTGCGAAAAATATTTTGCCTTCTCAACCATTTCTGGGCTTCAAACTCCCATATCTCGCGAACGGATTGACCTAACCCAAAAATTCCTGTTGCTTCTGAAAGTAGAAACTCGCCCGATTACAACGGTATGTGTATTTCTTCCCTAGGCCATTCTGGTTAAGCGTCAGGAGCAGCAGAAGTGCGAAAAAGTTGTTGTCTTCATAACCATTTCTTAGCTTCAAACTCCCATATCTCGCGAACGGATTGACCTAACCCAAAAATTCCTGCTGCGTCTGAAAGTAGAAACTCGCCCGTTTACAACGGTATGTGTATTTTTTCCCTAGGCCATTCTGGTTAAGCGTTTGGAGCAGCAGAAGTGCGAAATATTTGTTGTCTTCTTAACCATTTCTTAGCTTGAAAGTCCCATATCTCGCGAACGGATTGACCTAACCCAAAAATTCCTGTTGCGTCTGAAAGTAGAAACTCGCCCGATTACAACGGTATGTGTATTTTTTCACTAGGCCATTCTGATTAAGCGTTTGGAGCAGCAGAAGTGCGAAAAATTTGTTGTCTTCATAACCATTTCTTGGCTTCAAACTCCCATATCTCGCGAACGGATTGACCTAACCCAAAAATTCCTGTTGCGTCTGAAAGTAGAAACTCGCCCGATTACAACGGTATGTGTATTTCTTCCCTAGGCCATTCTGGTTAAGCGTTTGGAGCAGCAGAATTGCGAAAAATTTTTTGCCTTCTCAACCATTTCTTGGCTTCAAACTCCCATATCTCGCGAACGGATTGACCAAACCCAGAAGTGCCTGCTGCGTCTGAAAGTAGAAACTCACCCGATTACAACGATATGCGTATTTTTTCCCTAGGCCATTCTGGTTAAGCGTTTGGAGCAGCAGAATTGCGAAAAATGTTTTGCCTTCTCAACCATTTCTTGGCTTCAATCTCCCATATCTCGCGAACGGATTGACCTAACCCAAAAATTCCTATTGCATCTGAAAGTAGAAACTCGCCCGATTACAACGGTATGTGTATTTTTTCCCTAGGCCATTCTGGTTAAGCGTGTGAAGCAGCAGAATTGCGAAAAATTGTTTGCCTTCTCAACCATTTCTTGGCTTCAAACTCCCATATCTCGCGAACGGATTGACCTAACCCAAAAATTCCTGTTGCTTCTGAAACAAGAAACGCGCCCGATTACAACGGTATGTGTATTTTTTCCATAGGCCATTCTGGTTAAGCGTTTGGAGCAGCAGAATAGCGAAGAATTGTTTGCCTTCTCAACCATTTCTTGGCTTCAAACTCCCATATCTCGCGAACGGATTGACCTAACCCAAAAATTCCTGTTGCGTCTGAAAGTAGAAACTCGCCCGATTACAACGGTATGTGTATTTTTTCACTAGGCCATTCTGATTAAGCGTTTGGAGCAGCAGAATTGCGAAAAATTTTTTGCCTTCTCAACCATTTCTTGGCTTCAAACTCCCATATCTCGCGAACGGATTGACCAAACCCAGAAGTGCCTGCTGCGTCTGAAAGTAGAAACTCACCCGATTACAACGATATGCGTATTTTTTCCCTAGGCCATTCTGGTTAAGCGTTTGGAGCAGCAGAATTGCGAAAAATGTTTTGCCTTCTCAACCATTTCTTGGCTTCAATCTCCCATATCTCGCGAACGGATTGACCTAACCCAAAAATTCCTATTGCATCTGAAAGTAGAAACTCGCCCGATTACAACGGTATGTGTATTTTTTCCCTAGGCCATTCTGGTTAAGCGTGTGAAGCAGCAGAATTGCGAAAAATTGTTTGCCTTCTCAACCATTTCTTGGCTTCAAACTCCCATATCTCGCGAACGGATTGACCTAACCCAAAAATTCCTGTTGCTTCTGAAAGTAGAAACTCGCCCGATTACAACGGTATGTGTATTTTTTCCCTAGGCCATTCTGGTTAAGCGTTAGGAGCAGCAGAAGTGCGAAAAAGTTGTTGTCTTCATAACCATTTCTTAGCTTCAAACTCCCATATCTCGCGAACGGATTGACCAAACCCAGAAGTTCCTGCTGCGTCTGAAAGTAGAAACTCGCCCGATTACAAGGATATGTGTATTTTTTCCCTAGGCCATTCTGGTTAAGCGTTAGGAGCAGCAGAAGTGCGAAAAATTTGTTGTCTTGTCAATCATTTCTTAGCTTCAAACTCCCATATCTCGCGAACGGATTGACCTAACCCAAAAACTCCTGTTGCATCTGAAAGTAGAAACTCGCCCGATTACAACGGTATGTGTATTTTTTCCCTAGGCCATTCTGGTTAAGCGTTAGGAGCAGCAGAAGTGCGAAAAATTTGTTGTCTTCTCAACCATTTCTTAGCTTCAAACTCCCATATCTCGCGAACGGATTGACCAAACCCAAAAATTCCTGTTGCGTCTGAAAGTAGAAACTCGCCCGATTACAACGATATGTGTATTTCTTCCCTAGGCCACTCTGGTTAAGCGTTAGGAGCAGCAGAAGTGCGAAAAATTTGTTGTCTTGTCAATCATTTCTTAGCTTCAAACTCCCATATCTCGCGAACGGATTGACCTAACCCAAAAATTCTTGTTGCATTTGAAAGAAGAAACTCGCCCGATTACAACGGTATGTGTATTTTTTCCCTAGGCCATTCTGGTTAAGCGTTTGGAGCAGCAGAATACCGAAAAATTGTTTGCCTTCTC
Organism: Ptiloglossa arizonensis; assembly: GCF_051014685.1. Lineage (NCBI taxonomy): Eukaryota > Metazoa > Arthropoda > Insecta > Hymenoptera > Colletidae > Ptiloglossa > Ptiloglossa arizonensis. Next base: position 39,288 of record NW_027479336.1, read on the forward strand.
AACCATTTCTTGGCTTCAAACTCCCATATCTCGCGAACGGATTGACCTAACCCAAAAATTCCTGCTGCGTCTGAAAGTAGAAACTCGCCCGTTTACAACGGTATGTGTATTTTTTCCCTAGGCCATTCTGGTTAAGCGTTTGGAGCAGCAGAAGTGCGAAATATTTGTTGTCTTCTTAACCATTTCTTAGCTTCAAACTCCCATATCTCGCGAACGGATTGACCTAACCCAAAAATTCCTATTGCATCTGAAAGTAGAAACTCGCCCGATTACAACGGTATGTGTATTTTTTCCCTAGGCCATTCTGGTTAAGCGTTTGGAGCAGCAGTAGTGCGAAAAATTTGTTGTCTTCTTTACCATTTCTTAGCTTCAAACTCCCATATCTCGCGAACGGATTGACCTAACCCAAAAATTCTTGTTGCATCTGAAAGAAGAAACTCGCCCGATTACAACGGTATGTGTATTTTTTCCCAAGGCCATTCTGGTTAAGCGTTTGGAGCAGCAGAATAGCGAAAAATTGTTTGCCTTCTCAACCATTTCTTGGCTTCAAACTCCCATATCTCGCGAACGGATTGACCTAACCCAAAAATTCCTGTTGGGTTTGAAAGTAGAAACTCGCCCGATTACAACGGTATGTGTATTTCTTCCCTAGGCCATTCTGGTTAAGCGTTTGGAGCAGCAGAATAGCGAAAAATTTTTTGCCTTCTCAACCATTTCTTGGCTTCAAACTCCCATATCTCGCGAACGGATTGACCAAACCCAGAAGTTCCTGCTGCGTCTGTAAGTAGAAACTCACCCGATTACAACGATATGCGTATTTTATCCCTAGGCCATTCTGGTTAAGCGTTTGGAGCAGCAGAATTGCGAAAAATGTTTTGCCTTCTCAACCATTTCTGGGCTTCAAACTCCCATATCTCGCGAACGGATTGACCTAACCCAAAAATTCCTGTTGCTTCTGAAAGTAGAAACTCGCCCGATTACAACGGTATGTGTATTTCTTCCCTAGGCCATTCTGGTTAAGCGTCAGGAGCAGCAGAAGTGCGAAAAAGTTGTTGTCTTCATAACCATTTCTTAGCTTCAAACTCCCATATCTCGCGAACGGATTGACCTAACCCAAAAATTCCTGCTGCGTCTGAAAGTAGAAACTCGCCCGTTTACAACGGTATGTGTATTTTTTCCCTAGGCCATTCTGGTTAAGCGTTTGGAGCAGCAGAAGTGCGAAATATTTGTTGTCTTCTTAACCATTTCTTAGCTTCAAACTCCCATATCTCGCGAACGGATTGACCTAACCCAAAAATTCCTGTTGCGTCTGAAAGTAGAAACTCGCCCGATTACAACGGTATGTGTATTTTTTCACTAGGCCATTCTGATTAAGCGTTTGGAGCAGCAGAAGTGCGAAAAATTTGTTGTCTTCATAACCATTTCTTGGCTTCAAACTCCCATATCTCGCGAACGGATTGACCAAACCCAGAAGTGCCTGCTGCGTCTGAAAGTAGAAACTCACCCGATTACAACGATATGCGTATTTTTTCCCTAGGCCATTCTGGTTAAGCGTTTGGAGCAGCAGAATTGCGAAAAATGTTTTGCCTTCTCAACCATTTCTTGGCTTCAAACTCCCATATCTCGCGAACGGATTGACCAAACCCAGAAGTGCCTGCTGCGTCTGAAAGTAGAAACTCACCCGATTACAACGATATGCGTATTTTTTCCCTAGGCCATTCTGGTTAAGCGTTTGGAGCAGCAGAATTGCGAAAAATGTTTTGCCTTCTCAACCATTTCTTGGCTTCAATCTCCCATATCTCGCGAACGGATTGACCTAACCCAAAAATTCCTATTGCATCTGAAAGTAGAAACTCGCCCGATTACAACGGTATGTGTATTTTTTCCCTAGGCCATTCTGGTTAAGCGTGTGAAGCAGCAGAATTGCGAAAAATTGTTTGCCTTCTCAACCATTTCTTGGCTTCAAACTCCCATATCTCGCGAACGGATTGACCTAACCCAAAAATTCCTGTTGCTTCTGAAACAAGAAACGCGCCCGATTACAACGGTATGTGTATTTTTTCCATAGGCCATTCTGGTTAAGCGTTTGGAGCAGCAGAATAGCGAAGAATTGTTTGCCTTCTCAACCATTTCTTGGCTTCAAACTCCCATATCTCGCGAACGGATTGACCTAACCCAAAAATTCCTGTTGCGTCTGAAAGTAGAAACTCGCCCGATTACAACGGTATGTGTATTTTTTCACTAGGCCATTCTGATTAAGCGTTTGGAGCAGCAGAATTGCGAAAAATTTTTTGCCTTCTCAACCATTTCTTGGCTTCAAACTCCCATATCTCGCGAACGGATTGACCAAACCCAGAAGTGCCTGCTGCGTCTGAAAGTAGAAACTCACCCGATTACAACGATATGCGTATTTTTTCCCTAGGCCATTCTGGTTAAGCGTTTGGAGCAGCAGAATTGCGAAAAATGTTTTGCCTTCTCAACCATTTCTTGGCTTCAATCTCCCATATCTCGCGAACGGATTGACCTAACCCAAAAATTCCTATTGCATCTGAAAGTAGAAACTCGCCCGATTACAACGGTATGTGTATTTTTTCCCTAGGCCATTCTGGTTAAGCGTGTGAAGCAGCAGAATTGCGAAAAATTGTTTGCCTTCTCAACCATTTCTTGGCTTCAAACTCCCATATCTCGCGAACGGATTGACCTAACCCAAAAATTCCTGTTGCTTCTGAAAGTAGAAACTCGCCCGATTACAACGGTATGTGTATTTTTTCCCTAGGCCATTCTGGTTAAGCGTTAGGAGCAGCAGAAGTGCGAAAAAGTTGTTGTCTTCATAACCATTTCTTAGCTTCAAACTCCCATATCTCGCGAACGGATTGACCAAACCCAGAAGTTCCTGCTGCGTCTGAAAGTAGAAACTCGCCCGATTACAAGGATATGTGTATTTTTTCCCTAGGCCATTCTGGTTAAGCGTTAGGAGCAGCAGAAGTGCGAAAAATTTGTTGTCTTGTCAATCATTTCTTAGCTTCAAACTCCCATATCTCGCGAACGGATTGACCTAACCCAAAAACTCCTGTTGCATCTGAAAGTAGAAACTCGCCCGATTACAACGGTATGTGTATTTTTTCCCTAGGCCATTCTGGTTAAGCGTTAGGAGCAGCAGAAGTGCGAAAAATTTGTTGTCTTCTCAACCATTTCTTAGCTTCAAACTCCCATATCTCGCGAACGGATTGACCAAACCCAAAAATTCCTGTTGCGTCTGAAAGTAGAAACTCGCCCGATTACAACGATATGTGTATTTCTTCCCTAGGCCATTCCGGTTAAGCGTTAGGAGCAGCAGAAGTGCGAAAAATTTGTTGTCTTGTCAATCATTTCTTAGCTTCAAACTCCCATATCTCGCGAACGGATTGACCTAACCCAAAAATTCTTGTTGCATTTGAAAGAAGAAACTCGCCCGATTACAACGGTATGTGTATTTTTTCCCTAGGCCATTCTGGTTAAGCGTTTGGAGCAGCAGAATACCGAAAAATTGTTTGCCTTCTCAACCATTTCTTGGCTTCAAACTCCCATATCTCGCGAACGGATTGACCTAACCCAAAAATTCCTGCTGCGTCTGAAAGTAGAAACTCGCCCGTTTACAACGGTATGTGTATTTTTTCCCTAGGCCATTCTGGTTAAGCGTTTGGAGCAGCAGAAGTGCGAAATATTTGTTGTCTTCTTAACCATTTCTTAGCTTCAAACTCCCATATCTCGCGAACGGATTGACCTAACCCAAAAATTCCTATTGCATCTGAAAGTAGAAACTCGCCCGATTACAACGGTATGTGTATTTTTTCCCTAGGCCATTCTGGTTAAGCGTTTGGAGCAGCAGTAGTGCGAAAAATTTGTTGTCTTCTTTACCATTTCTTAGCTTCAAACTCCCATATCTCGCGAACGGATTGACCTAACCCAAAAATTCTTGTTGCATCTGAAAGAAGAAACTCGCCCGATTACAACGGTATGTGTATTTTTTCCCAAGGCCATTCTGGTTAAGCGTTTGGAGCAGCAGAATAGCGAAAAATTGTTTGCCTTCTCAACCATTTCTTGGCTTCAAACTCCCATATCTCGCGAACGGATTGACCTAACCCAAAAATTCCTGTTGGGTTTGAAAGTAGAAACTCGCCCGATTACAACGGTATGTGTATTTCTTCCCTAGGCCATTCTGGTTAAGCGTTTGGAGCAGCAGAATAGCGAAAAATTTTTTGCCTTCTCAACCATTTCTTGGCTTCAAACTCCCATATCTCGCGAACGGATTGACCAAACCCAGAAGTTCCTGCTGCGTCTGTAAGTAGAAACTCACCCGATTACAACGATATGCGTATTTTATCCCTAGGCCATTCTGGTTAAGCGTTTGGAGCAGCAGAATTGCGAAAAATGTTTTGCCTTCTCAACCATTTCTGGGCTTCAAACTCCCATATCTCGCGAACGGATTGACCTAACCCAAAAATTCCTGTTGCTTCTGAAAGTAGAAACTCGCCCGATTACAACGGTATGTGTATTTCTTCCCTAGGCCATTCTGGTTAAGCGTCAGGAGCAGCAGAAGTGCGAAAAAGTTGTTGTCTTCATAACCATTTCTTAGCTTCAAACTCCCATATCTCGCGAACGGATTGACCTAACCCAAAAATTCCTGCTGCGTCTGAAAGTAGAAACTCGCCCGTTTACAACGGTATGTGTATTTTTTCCCTAGGCCATTCTGGTTAAGCGTTTGGAGCAGCAGAAGTGCGAAATATTTGTTGTCTTCTTAACCATTTCTTAGCTTGAAAGTCCCATATCTCGCGAACGGATTGACCTAACCCAAAAATTCCTGTTGCGTCTGAAAGTAGAAACTCGCCCGATTACAACGGTATGTGTATTTTTTCACTAGGCCATTCTGATTAAGCGTTTGGAGCAGCAGAAGTGCGAAAAATTTGTTGTCTTCATAACCATTTCTTGGCTTCAAACTCCCATATCTCGCGAACGGATTGACCAAACCCAGAAGTGCCTGCTGCGTCTGAAAGTAGAAACTCACCCGATTACAACGATATGCGTATTTTTTCCCTAGGCCATTCTGGTTAAGCGTTTGGAGCAGCAGAATTGCGAAAAATGTTTTGCCTTCTCAACCATTTCTTGGCTTCAATCTCCCATATCTCGCGAACGGATTGACCTAACCCAAAAATTCCTATTGCATCTGAAAGTAGAAACTCGCCCGATTACAACGGTATGTGTATTTTTTCCCTAGGCCATTCTGGTTAAGCGTGTGAAGCAGCAGAATTGCGAAAAATTGTTTGCCTTCTCAACCATTTCTTGGCTTCAAACTCCCATATCTCGCGAACGGATTGACCTAACCCAAAAATTCCTGTTGCTTCTGAAACAAGAAACGCGCCCGATTACAACGGTATGTGTATTTTTTCCATAGGCCATTCTGGTTAAGCGTTTGGAGCAGCAGAATAGCGAAGAATTGTTTGCCTTCTCAACCATTTCTTGGCTTCAAACTCCCATATCTCGCGAACGGATTGACCTAACCCAAAAACTCCTGTTGCATCTGAAAGTAGAAACTCGCCCGATTGCAACGGTATGTGTATTCTTTCCCTAGGCCATTCTGGTTAAGCGTCAGGAGCAGCAGAAGTGCGAAAAAGTTGTTGTCTTCATAACCATTTCTTAGCTTCAAACTCCCATATCTCGCGAACGGATTGACCTAACCCAAAAATTCCTGCTGCGTCTGAAAGTAGAAACTCGCCCGTTTACAACGGTATGTGTATTTTTTCCCTAGGCCATTCTGGTTAAGCGTTTGGAGCAGCAGAAGTGCGAAATATTTGTTGTCTTCTTAACCATTTCTTAGCTTGAAAGTCCCATATCTCGCGAACGGATTGACCTAACCCAAAAATTCCTGTTGCGTCTGAAAGTAGAAACTCGCCCGATTACAACGGTATGTGTATTTTTTCACTAGGCCATTCTGATTAAGCGTTTGGAGCAGCAGAAGTGCGAAAAATTTGTTGTCTTCATAACCATTTCTTGGCTTCAAACTCCCATATCTCGCGAACGGATTGACCAAACCCAGAAGTTCCTGCTGCGTCTGAAAGTAGAAACTCGCCCGATTACAACGATATGTGTATTTCTTCCCTAGGCCATTCTGGTTAAGCGTTAGGAGCAGCAGAAGTGCGAAAAATTTGTTGTCTTGTCAATCATTTCTTAGCTTCAAACTCCCATATCTCGCGAACGGATTGACCTTACCCAAAAATTCCTATTGCATCTGAAGGTAGAAACTCGCCCGATTACAGCGGTATGTGTATTTTTTCCCTAGGCCATTCGGGTTAAGCGTGTGGAGCAGCAGAATTGCGAAAAATTTTTTGCCTTCTCAACCATTTCTTGGCTTCAAACTCCCATATCTCGCGAACGGATTGACATAACCCAAAAATTCCTGTTGCGTCTGAAAGTAGAAACTCGCCCGATTACAACGATATGTGTATTTCTTCCCTAGGCCATTCTGGTTAAGCGTTAGGAGCAGCAGAAGTGCGAAAAATTTGTTGTCTTGTCAATCATTTCTTAGCTTCAAACTCCCATATCTCGCGAACGGATTGACCTAACCCAAAAATTCTTGTTGCATTTGAAAGAAGAAACTCGCCCGATTACAACGGTATGTGTATTTTTTCCCTAGGCCATTCTGGTTAAGCGTTTGGAGCAGTAGAATAGCGAAAAATTTGTTGTCTTCTTAACCATTTCTTAGCTTCAAACTCCCATATCTCGCGAACGGATTGACCTAACCCAAAAATTCCTATTGCATCTGAAAGTAGAAACTCGCCCGATTACAACGGTATGTGTATTTTTTCCCTAGGCCATTCTGGTTAAGCGTTTGGAGCAGCAGAAGTGCGAAATATTTGTTGTCTTCTTAACCATTTCTTGGCTTCAAACTCCCATATCTCGCGAACGGATTGACCTAACCCAAAAATTCCTGCTGCGTCTGAAAGTAGAAACTCGCCCGTTTACAACGGTATGTGTATTTTTTCCCTAGGCCATTCTGGTTAAGCGTTTGGAGCAGCAGAAGTGCGAAAAATTTGTTGTCTTGTCAATCATTTCTTAGCTTCAAACTCCCATATCTCGCGAACGGATTGACCAAACCCAAAAATTCCTGTTGCGTCTGAAAGTAGAAACTCGCCCGATTACAACGATATGTGTATTTCTTCCCTAGGCCATTCCGGTTAAGCGTTAGGAGCAGCAGAAGTGCGAAAAATTTGTTGTCTTGTCAATCATTTCTTAGCTTCAAACTCCCATATCTCGCGAACGGATTGACCTAACCCAAAAATTCTTGTTGCATTTGAAAGAAGAAACTCGCCCGATTACAACGGTATGTGTATTTTTTCCCTAGGCCATTCTGGTTAAGCGTTTGGAGCAGCAGAATACCGAAAAATTGTTTGCCTTCTCAACCATTTCTTGGCTTCAAACTCCCATATCTCGCGAACGGATTGACCTAACCCAAAAATTCCTGCTGCGTCTGAAAGTAGAAACTCGCCCGTTTACAACGGTATGTGTATTTTTTCCCTAGGCCATTCTGGTTAAGCGTTTGGAGCAGCAGAAGTGCGAAATATTTGTTGTCTTCTTAACCATTTCTTAGCTTCAAACTCCCATATCTCGCGAACGGATTGACCTAACCCAAAAATTCCTATTGCATCTGAAAGTAGAAACTCGCCCGATTACAACGGTATGTGTATTTTTTCCCTAGGCCATTCTGGTTAAGCGTTTGGAGCAGCAGTAGTGCGAAAAATTTGTTGTCTTCTTTACCATTTCTTAGCTTCAAACTCCCATATCTCGCGAACGGATTGACCTAACCCAAAAATTCTTGTTGCATCTGAAAGAAGAAACTCGCCCGATTACAACGGTATGTGTATTTTTTCCCAAGGCCATTCTGGTTAAGCGTTTGGAGCAGCAGAATAGCGAAAAATTGTTTGCCTTCTCAACCATTTCTTGGCTTCAAACTCCCATATCTCGCGAACGGATTGACCTAACCCAAAAATTCCTGTTGGGTTTGAAAGTAGAAACTCGCCCGATTACAACGGTATGTGTATTTCTTCCCTAGGCCATTCTGGTTAAGCGTTTGGAGCAGCAGAATAGCGAAAAATTTTTTGCCTTCTCAACCATTTCTTGGCTTCAAACTCCCATATCTCGCGAACGGATTGACCAAACCCAGAAGTTCCTGCTGCGTCTGTAAGTAGAAACTCACCCGATTACAACGATATGCGTATTTTATCCCTAGGCCATTCTGGTTAAGCGTTTGGAGCAGCAGAATTGCGAAAAATGTTTTGCCTTCTCAACCATTTCTGGGCTTCAAACTCCCATATCTCGCGAACGGATTGACCTAACCCAAAAATTCCTGTTGCTTCTGAAAGTAGAAACTCGCCCGATTACAACGGTATGTGTATTTCTTCCCTAGGCCATTCTGGTTAAGCGTCAGGAGCAGCAGAAGTGCGAAAAAGTTGTTGTCTTCATAACCATTTCTTAGCTTCAAACTCCCATATCTCGCGAACGGATTGACCTAACCCAAAAATTCCTGCTGCGTCTGAAAGTAGAAACTCGCCCGTTTACAACGGTATGTGTATTTTTTCCCTAGGCCATTCTGGTTAAGCGTTTGGAGCAGCAGAAGTGCGAAATATTTGTTGTCTTCTTAACCATTTCTTAGCTTGAAAGTCCCATATCTCGCGAACGGATTGACCTAACCCAAAAATTCCTGTTGCGTCTGAAAGTAGAAACTCGCCCGATTACAACGGTATGTGTATTTTTTCACTAGGCCATTCTGATTAAGCGTTTGGAGCAGCAGAAGTGCGAAAAATTTGTTGTCTTCATAACCATTTCTTGGCTTCAAACTCCCATATCTCGCGAACGGATTGACCAAACCCAGAAGTGCCTGCTGCGTCTGAAAGTAGAAACTCACCCGATTACAACGATATGCGTATTTTTTCCCTAGGCCATTCTGGTTAAGCGTTTGGAGCAGCAGAATTGCGAAAAATGTTTTGCCTTCTCAACCATTTCTTGGCTTCAATCTCTCATATCTCGCGAACGGATTGACCTAACCCAAAAATTCCTATTGCATCTGAAAGTAGAAACTCGCCCGATTACAACGGTATGTGTATTTTTTCCCTAGGCCATTCTGGTTAAGCGTGTGAAGCAGCAGAATTGCGAAAAATTGTTTGCCTTCTCAACCATTTCTTGGCTTCAAACTCCCATATCTCGCGAACGGATTGACCTAACCCAAAAATTCCTGTTGCTTCTGAAACAAGAAACGCGCCCGATTACAACGGTATGTGTATTTTTTCCATAGGCCATTCTGGTTAAGCGTTTGGAGCAGCAGAATAGCGAAGAATTGTTTGCCTTCTCAACCATTTCTTGGCTTCAAACTCCCATATCTCGCGAACGGATTGACCTAACCCAAAAACTCCTGTTGCATCTGAAAGTAGAAACTCGCCCGATTGCAACGGTATGTGTATTCTTTCCCTAGGCCATTCTGGTTAAGCGTCAGGAGCAGCAGAAGTGCGAAAAAGTTGTTGTCTTCATAACCATTTCTTAGCTTCAAACTCCCATATCTCGCGAACGGATTGACCTAACCCAAAAATTCCTGCTGCGTCTGAAAGTAGAAACTCGCCCGTTTACAACGGTATGTGTATTTTTTCCCTAGGCCATTCTGGTTAAGCGTTTGGAGCAGCAGAAGTGCGAAATATTTGTTGTCTTCTTAACCATTTCTTAGCTTGAAAGTCCCATATCTCGCGAACGGATTGACCTAACCCAAAAATTCCTGTTGCGTCTGAAAGTAGAAACTCGCCCGATTACAACGGTATGTGTATTTTTTCACTAGGGCATTCTGATTAAGCGTTTGGAGCAGCAGAAGTGCGAAAAATTTGTTGTCTTCATAACCATTTCTTGGCTTCAAACTCCCATATCTCGCGAACGGATTGACCAAACCCAGAAGTTCCTGCTGCGTCTGAAAGTAGAAACTCGCCCGATTACAACGATATGTGTATTTCTTCCCTAGGCCATTCTGGTTAAGCGTTAGGAGCAGCAGAAGTGCGAAAAATTTGTTGTCTTGTCAATCATTTCTTAGCTTCAAACTCCCATATCTCGCGAACGGATTGACCTTACCCAAAAATTCCTATTGCATCTGAAGGTAGAAACTCGCCCGATTACAGCGGTATGTGTATTTTTTCCCTAGGCCATTCGGGTTAAGCGTGTGGAGCAGCAGAATTGCGAAAAATTTTTTGCCTTCTCAACCATTTCTTGGCTTCAAACTCCCATATCTCGCGAACGGATTGACCTAACCCAAAAATTCCTGTTGCGTCTGAAAGTAGAAACTCGCCCGATTACAACGATATGTGTATTTCTTCCCTAGGCCATTCTGGTTAAGCGTTAGGAGCAGCAGAAGTGCGAAAAATTTGTTGTCTTGTCAATCATTTCTTAGCTTCAAACTCCCATATCTCGCGAACGGATTGACCTAACCCAAAAATTCTTGTTGCATTTGAAAGAAGAAACTCGCCCGATTACAACGGTATGTGTATTTTTTCCCTAGGCCATTCTGGTTAAGCGTTTGGAGCAGTAGAATAGCGAAAAATTTGTTGTCTTCTTAACCATTTCTTAGCTTCAAACTCCCATATCTCGCGAACGGATTGACCTAACCCAAAAATTCCTATTGCATCTGAAAGTAGAAACTCGCCCGATTACAACGGTATGTGTATTTTTTCCCTAGGCCATTCTGGTTAAGCGTTTGGAGCAGCAGAAGTGCGAAATATTTGTTGTCTTCTTAACCATTTCTTGGCTTCAAACTCCCATATCTCGCGAACGGATTGACCTAACCCAAAAATTCCTGCTGCGTCTGAAAGTAGAAACTCGCCCGTTTACAACGGTATGTGTATTTTTTCCCTAGGCCATTCTGGTTAAGCGTTTGGAGCAGCAGAAGTGCGAAATATTTGTTGTCTTCTTAACCATTTCTTAGCTTCAAACTCCCATATCTCGCGAACGGATTGACCTAACCCAAAAATTCCTATTGCATCTGAAAGTAGAAACTCGCCCGATTACAACGGTATGTGTATTTTTTCCCTAGGCCATTCTGGTGAAGCGTTTGGAGTAGCAGAATTGCGAAAAATTTTTTGCTTTCTCAACCATTTCTTGGCTTCAAACTGCCATATCTCGCGAACGGATTGACCTAACCCAAAAATTCCTATTGCATCTGAAAGTAGAAACTCGCCCGATTGCAACGGTACGTGTATTTTTCCGTTAGGCCATTCTGGTTAAGCGATTGGAGCAGCAGAATTGCGAAAAATTTATTGTCTTGTCAACCATTTCTTAGCTTGAAAGTCCCATATCTCGCGAACGGATTCACCTAACCCAAAAATTCCTGCTGCGTCTGAAAGTAGAAACTCGCCCGTTTACAACGGTATGTGTATTTTTTCCCTAGGCCATTCTGGTTAAGCGTTTGGAGCAGCAGAAGTGCGAAATATTTGTTGTCTTCTTAACCATTTCTTAGCTTCAAACTCCCATATCTCGCGAACGGATTGACCTAACCCAAAAATTCCTATTGCATCTGAAAGTAGAAACTCGCCCGATTACAACGGTATGTGTATTTTTTCCCTAGGCCATTCTGGTGAAGCGTTTGGAGTAGCAGAATTGCGAAAAATTTTTTGCTTTCTAAACCATTTCTTGGCTTCAAACTGCCATATCTCGCGAACGGATTGACCTAACCCAAAAATTCCTATTGCATCTGAAAGTAGAAACTCGCCCGATTGCAACGGTACGTGTATTTTTCCGTTAGGCCATTCTGGTTAAGCGATTGGAGCAGCAGAATTGCGAAAAATTTATTGTCTTGTCAACCATTTCTTAGCTTGAAAGTCCCATATCTCGCGAACGGATTCACCTAACCCAAAAATTCCTGTTGCGTCTGAAAGTAGAAACTCGCCCGATTACAACGGTATGTGTATTTTTTCCCTAGGCCATTCTGGTTAAGCGTTTGGAGCAGCAGTAGTGCGAAAAATTTGTTGTCTTCTTTACCATTTCTTAGTTTCAAACTCCCATATCTCGCGAACGGATTGACCTAACCCAAAAATTCTTGTTGCATCTGAAAGAAGAAACTCGCCCGATTACAACGGTATGTGTATTTTTTCCCAAGGCCATTCTGGTTAAGCGTTTGGAGCAGCAGAATAGCGAAAAATTGTTTGCCTTCTCAACCATTTCTTGGCTTCAAACTCCCATATCTCGCGAACGGATTGACCTAACCCAAAAATTCCTGTTGGGTTTGAAAGTAGAAACTCGCCCGATTACAACGGTATGTGTATTTCTTCCCTAGGCCATTCTGGTTAAGCGTTTGGAGCAGCAGAATTGCGAAAAATTTTTTGCCTTCTCAACCATTTCTTGGCTTCAAACTCCCATATCTCGCGAACGGATTGACCTAACCCCAAAATTCCTATTGCATCTGAAAGTAGAAACTCGCCCGATTACAGCGGTATGTGTATTTTTTCCCTAGGCAATTCTGGTTAAGCGTTTGGAGCAGCAGAAGTGCGAAAAATTTGTTGTCTTCATAACCATTTCTTGGCTTCAAACTCCCATAACTCGCGAACGGATTGACCTAACCCAAAAATTCCTGCTGCGTCTGAAAGTAGAAACTCGCCCGTTTACAACGGTATGTGTATTTTTTCCCTAGGCCATTCTGGTTAAGCATTCGTTGCAGCAGAATTGCGAAAAATTTTTTGCCTTCTCAACCATTTCTTGTCGTCAAACTCCCATATCTCGCGAACGGATTGACCTAACCCAAAAATTCCTACTGCATCTGAAAGTAGAAACTCGCCCGATTACAACGGTGTGTGTATTTTTTCCCTAGGCCATTCTGGTTAAGCGTTTGGAGCAGCAGAATTGCGAAAAATTTTTTGCCTTTTCAACCATTTCTTGGCTTCAAACTCCCATATCTCGCGAACGGATTGACCTAACCCAAAAATTCCTATTGCACCTGAAAGTAGAAACTCGCCCGATTACAACGGTTTGTGTATTTTTTCCCTAGGCCATTCTGGTTAAGCGTTTGGAGCAGCAGAAGTGCGAAAAATTTGTTGTCTTCACAACCATTTCTTAGCTTCAAACTCCCATATCTCGCGAACGGATTGACGTAACCCAAAATTTCCTATTGCATCTGAAAGCAGAAACTCGCCCGATTACACCGTATGTGTATTTTTTCCCTAGGCCATTCTGGTTAAGCGTTTGGCGCAGCAGAATTGCGAAAAATTTTTTGCCTTCTCTAGCATTTCTTGGCTTCAAACTCCCATATCTCGCGAACGGCTTGACATAACCCAAAAATTCCTATTGCATCTGAAAGTAGAAACTCGCCCGATTACAATGGTATGTGTATTTTTTCCCTAGGCCATTCTGGTTAAGCGTTTGGAGCAGCAGAATTGCAAAAAATTTTTTGCCTTCTCAACCATTTCTTGGCTTCAAACTCCCATATCTCGCGAACGGATTGACCTAACCCAAAAATTACTGTTGCATCTGAAAGTAGAAACTCGCCCGATTACAACGGTACGTGTATTTTTTCCCTAGGCCATTCTGGTTAAGCGTTTGGAGCAGCAGAATTGCGAAAAATTTTTTGCCTTCTCAACCATTTCTTGGCTTCAAACTCCCATATCTCGCGAACGGATTGACCTAACCCAAAAATTCCTGTTGCATCTGAAAGTAGAAACTCGACCGATTACAGCGGTATGTATATTTTTTCCCTAGGCCATTCTGGTTAAGCGTTTGGAGCAGCAGAATTGCGAAAAATTTTTTGCCTTCTCAACCATTTCTTGGCTTCAAACTCCAATATCTCGCGAACGGATTGACCTAACCCAAAAATTACTGTTGCATCTGAAAGTAGAAACTCGCCCGATTACAACGGTACGTGTATTTTTTCCCTAGCCCATTCTGGTTAAGCGTTTGGAGCAGCAGAATTGCGAAAAATTTGTTGTCTTCTCAACCATTTCTTAGCTTCAAAGTCCCATATCTCGCGAACGGATTGACCAAACCCAAAAATTCCTGCTGCGTCTGAAAGTAGAAACTCGCCCGATTATAACGATATGCGTATTTTTTCCCTAGGCCTTTCTGGTTAAGCGTTTGGAGCAGCAGAATTGCGAAAAATGTTTTTCCTTCTCAACCATTTCTTGGCTTCAAACTCCCATATCTCGCGAACGGATTGACCCAACCCAAAAATTCCTATTGCATCTGAAAGTAGAAACTCGCCCGATTACAAAGGTATGTGTATTTTTTCCCTAGGCCATTCTGGTTAAGCGTTTGGAGCAGCAGAATTGCGAAAAATTTTTTGCCTTCTCAACCATTTCTTGGCTTCAAACTCCCATATCTCGCGAACGGATTGACCTAACCCAAAAATTCCTGTTGCATCTGAAAGTAGAAACTCGACCGATTACAGCGGTATGTATATTTTTTCCCTAGGCCATTCTGGTTAAGCGTTTGGAGCAGCAGAATTGCGAAAAATTTTTTGCCTTCTCAACCATTTCTTGGCTTCAAACTCCAATATCTCGCGAACGGATTGACCTAACCCAAAAATTACTGTTGCATCTGAAAGTAGAAACTCGCCCGATTACAACGGTACGTGTATTTTTTCCCTAGCCCATTCTGGTTAAGCGTTTGGAGCAGCAGAATTGCGAAAAATTTGTTGTCTTCTCAACCATTTCTTAGCTTCAAAGTCCCATATCTCGCGAACGGATTGACCAAACCCAAAAATTCCTGCTGCGTCTGAAAGTAGAAACTCGCCCGATTATAACGATATGCGTATTTTTTCCCTAGGCCATTCTGGTTAAGCGTTTGGAGCAGCAGAATTGCGAAAAATGTTTTGCCTTCTCAACCATTTCTTGGCTTCAAACTCCCATATCTCGCGAACGGATTGACCAAACCCAAAAATTCCTGCTGCGTCTGAAAGTAGAAACTCGCCCGATTATAACGATATGCGTATTTTTTCCCTAGGCCTTTCTGGTTAAGCGTTTGGAGCAGCAGAATTGCGAAAAATGTTTTTCCTTCTCAACCATTTCTTGGCTTCAAACTCCCATATCTCGCGGACGGATTGACCTAACCCAAAAATTCCTATTGCGTCTGAAAGTAGAAACTCGCCCGATTACAACGGTATGTGTATTTTTTCCCTAGGCCATTCTGGTTAAGCGTTTGGAGCAGCGGAATTGCAAAAATTTTTTGCCTTCACAACCATTTCTTGGCTCCAAAGTCCCATATCTCGCGAACGGATTGACCTAACCCAAAAATTCCTATTGCATCTGAAAGTAGAAACTCGCCCGATTACAACGGTACGTGCATTTTTCCCTTAGGCCATTCTGGTTAAGCGATTGGAGCAGCAGAAGTGCGAAAAATTTATTGTCTTCTCAACCATTTCTTCGCTTGAAACTCCCATATCTCGCGAACGGATTGACCTAACCCAAAAATTCCTATTGCATCTGAAAGTAGAAACTCGCCCGATTACAACGGTATGTGTATTTTTTCCCTAGGCCATTCTGGTTATGCGTTTGGAGCAGCAGAAATGCGAAAAAATTTTTGCCTTCTCAACCATTTCTTGTCCTCAAACTCCCAAATGTCGCGAACGGGTTGACCTAACCCAAAAATTTCTATTGCATCTGAAAGTAGAAACTCGCCCGATTACAACGGTATGTGTATTGTTTCCCTAGGCCATTCTGGTTAAGCGTTTGGAGCAGCAGAATTGCGAAAAATTTTTTGCCTTCTCAACCATTTCATAGCTTCAAACTCCCATATCTCGCGAACGGATTGACATAACCCAAAATTTCCTGTTGCTTCTGAAAGTAGAAACTCGCCGATTACAACGGTATGTGTATTTCTTCCCTAGGCCATTCTGGTTAAGCGTTCGGAGCAGCAGAATTGCGAAAAATTTTTTGCCTTCTCAACCATTTCTTGTCGTCAAACTCCCATATCTCGCGAACGGATTGACCTAACCCAAAAATTGCTATTGCATCTGAAAGTAGAAACTTGCCCGATTACAAGGGTATGTGTATTTTTTCCCTAGGCCATTCTGGTTAAGCGTTTGGAGCAGCAGAATTGTGAAAAATTTTTTGCATTCTCTACCATTTCTTGGCTTCAAACTCCCATATCTCGCGAACGGATTGACCTAACCCAAAAATTCCTATTGCATCTGAAAATAGAAACTTGCCCGATTACAACGGTATGTGTATTTTTTCCCTAGGCCATTCTGGTTAAGCGTTTGGAGCAGCAGAATTGCGAAAAATTTTTTGCCTTTTCAACCATTTCTTGGCTTCAAACTCCCATATCTCGCGAACGGATTGACCTAACCCAAAAATTCCTATTGCATCTGAAAGTAGAAACTCGCCCGATTACAACGGTATGTGTATTTTTTCCCTAGGCCATTCTGGTTAAGCGTTTGGAGCAGCAGAATTGCGAAAAATTTTTTGCCTTCTCAACCATTTCTTGGCTTCAAACTCCCATATCTCGCGAACGGATTGACCTAACCCAAAAATTCCTGTTGCATCTGAAAGTAGAAACTCGCCCGATTACAGCGGTATGTATATTTTTTCCCTAGGCCATTCTGGTTAAGCGTTTGGAGCAGCAGAAAAGCGAAAAATTTTTTGCCTTCTCAACCATTTCTTGGCTTCAAACTCCCATATCTCGCGAACGGATTGACCTAACCCAAAAATTCCTGTTGGGTTTGAAAGTAGAAACTCGCCCGATTACAACGGTATGTGTATTTCTTCCCTAGGCCATTCTGGTTAAGCGTTTGGAGCAGCAGAATAGCGAAAAATTGTTTGCCTTCTCAACCATTTCTTGGCTTCAAACTCCCATATCTCGCGAACGGATTGACCTAACCCAAAAATTCCTATTGCATCTGAAAGTAGAAACTCGCCCGATTACAACGGTATGTGTATTTTTTCCCTAGGCCATTCTGGTTAAGCGTTTGGAGCAGCAGTAGTGCGAAAAATTTGTTGTCTTCTTTACCATTTCTTAGCTTCAAACTCCCATATCTCGCGAACGGATTGACCTAACCCAAAAATTCTTGTTGCATCTGAAAGAAGAAACTCGCCCGATTACAACGGTATGTGTATTTTTTCCCAAGGCCATTCTGGTTAAGCGTTTGGAGCAGCAGAATAGCGAAAAATTGTTTGCCTTCTCAACCATTTCTTGGCTTCAAACTCCCATATCTCGCGAACGGATTGACCTAACCCAAAAATTCCTGTTGGGTTTGAAAGTAGAAACTCGCCCGATTACAACGGTATGTGTATTTCTTCCCTAGGCCATTCTGGTTAAGCGTTTGGAGCAGCAGAATAGCGAAAAATTTTTTGCCTTCTCAACCATTTCTTGGCTTCAAACTCCCATATCTCGCGAACGGATTGACCAAACCCAGAAGTTCCTGCTGCGTCTGTAAGTAGAAACTCACCCGATTACAACGATATGCGTATTTTATCCCTAGGCCATTCTGGTTAAGCGTTTGGAGCAGCAGAATTGCGAAAAATGTTTTGCCTTCTCAACCATTTCTGGGCTTCAAACTCCCATATCTCGCGAACGGATTGACCTAACCCAAAAATTCCTGTTGCTTCTGAAAGTAGAAACTCGCCCGATTACAACGGTATGTGTATTTTTTCCCTAGGCCATTCTGGTTAAGCGTTTGGAGCAGCGGAATTGCAAAAATTTTTTGCCTTCACAACCATTTCTTGGCTCCAAAGTCCCATATCTCGCGAACGGATTGACCTAACCCAAAAATTCCTGTTGCGTCTGAAAGTAGAAACTCGCCCGATTACAACGGTATGTGTATTTTTTCACTAGGCCATTCTGATTAAGCGTTTGGAGCAGCAGAAGTGCGAAAAATTTGTTGTCTTCATAACCATTTCTTGGCTTCAAACTCCCATATCTCGCGAACGGATTGACCTAACCCAAAAATTCCTGTTGCGTCTGAAAGTAGAAACTCGCCCGATTACAACGGTATGTGTATTTCTTCCCTAGGCCATTCTGGTTAAGCGTTTGGAGCAGCAGAATTGCGAAAAATTTTTTGCCTTCTCAACCATTTCTTGGCTTCAAACTCCCATATCTCGCGAACGGATTGACCAAACCCAGAAGTGCCTGCTGCGTCTGAAAGTAGAAACTCACCCGATTACAACGATATGCGTATTTTTTCCCTAGGCCATTCTGGTTAAGCGTTTGGAGCAGCAGAATTGCGAAAAATTTTTTGCCTTCTCAACCATTTCTTGGCTTCAAACTCCCATATCTCGCGAACGGATTGACCTAACCCAAAAATTCCTGTTGCATCTGAAAGTAGAAACTCGCCCGATTACAGCGGTATGTATATTTTTTCCCTAGGCCATTCTGGTTAAGCGTTTGGAGCAGCAGAAAAGCGAAAAATTTTTTGCCTTCTCAACCATTTCTTGGCTTCAAACTCCCATATCTCGCGAACGGATTGACCTAACCCAAAAATTCCTGTTGGGTTTGAAAGTAGAAACTCGCCCGATTACAACGGTATGTGTATTTCTTCCCTAGGCCATTCTGGTTAAGCGTTTGGAGCAGCAGAATAGCGAAAAATTGTTTGCCTTCTCAACCATTTCTTGGCTTCAAACTCCCATATCTCGCGAACGGATTGACCTAACCCAAAAATTCCTATTGCATCTGAAAGTAGAAACTCGCCCGATTACAACGGTATGTGTATTTTTTCCCTAGGCCATTCTGGTTAAGCGTTTGGAGCAGCAGTAGTGCGAAAAATTTGTTGTCTTCTTTACCATTTCTTAGCTTCAAACTCCCATATCTCGCGAACGGATTGACCTAACCCAAAAATTCTTGTTGCATCTGAAAGAAGAAACTCGCCCGATTACAACGGTATGTGTATTTTTTCCCAAGGCCATTCTGGTTAAGCGTTTGGAGCAGCAGAATAGCGAAAAATTGTTTGCCTTCTCAACCATTTCTTGGCTTCAAACTCCCATATCTCGCGAACGGATTGACCTAACCCAAAAATTCCTGTTGGGTTTGAAAGTAGAAACTCGCCCGATTACAACGGTATGTGTATTTCTTCCCTAGGCCATTCTGGTTAAGCGTTTGGAGCAGCAGAATAGCGAAAAATTTTTTGCCTTCTCAACCATTTCTTGGCTTCAAACTCCCATATCTCGCGAACGGATTGACCAAACCCAGAAGTTCCTGCTGCGTCTGTAAGTAGAAACTCACCCGATTACAACGATATGCGTATTTTATCCCTAGGCCATTCTGGTTAAGCGTTTGGAGCAGCAGAATTGCGAAAAATGTTTTGCCTTCTCAACCATTTCTGGGCTTCAAACTCCCATATCTCGCGAACGGATTGACCTAACCCAAAAATTCCTGTTGCTTCTGAAAGTAGAAACTCGCCCGATTACAACGGTATGTGTATTTTTTCCCTAGGCCATTCTGGTTAAGCGTTTGGAGCAGCGGAATTGCAAAAATTTTTTGCCTTCACAACCATTTCTTGGCTCCAAAGTCCCATATCTCGCGAACGGATTGACCTAACCCAAAAATTCCTGTTGCGTCTGAAAGTAGAAACTCGCCCGATTACAACGGTATGTGTATTTTTTCACTAGGCCATTCTGATTAAGCGTTTGGAGCATCAGAAGTGCGAAAAATTTGTTGTCTTCATAACCATTTCTTGGCTTCAAACTCCCATATCTCGCGAACGGATTGACCTAACCCAAAAATTCCTGTTGCGTCTGAAAGTAGAAACTCGCCCGATTACAACGGTATGTGTATTTCTTCCCTAGGCCATTCTGGTTAAGCGTTTGGAGCAGCAGAATTGCGAAAAATTTTTTGCCTTCTCAACCATTTCTTGGCTTCAAACTCCCATATCTCGCGAACGGATTGACCAAACCCAGAAGTGCCTGCTGCGTCTGAAAGTAGAAACTCACCCGATTACAACGATATGCGTATTTTTTCCCTAGGCCATTCTGGTTAAGCGTTTGGAGCAGCAGAATTGCGAAAAATGTTTTGCCTTCTCAACCATTTCTTGGCTTCAATCTCCCATATCTCGCGAACGGATTGACCTAACCCAAAAATTCCTGTTGCATCTGAAAGTAGAAACTCGACCGATTACAGCGGTATGTATATTTTTTCCCTAGGCCATTCTGGTTAAGCGTTTGGAGCAGCAGAATTGCGAAAAATTT
Source organism: Ptiloglossa arizonensis (assembly GCF_051014685.1). Taxonomy (NCBI): domain Eukaryota; kingdom Metazoa; phylum Arthropoda; class Insecta; order Hymenoptera; family Colletidae; genus Ptiloglossa; species Ptiloglossa arizonensis. The sequence continues at coordinate 59,450 of NW_027479336.1, forward strand.
TTTGCCTTCTCAACCATTTCTTGGCTTCAAACTCCAATATCTCGCGAACGGATTGACCTAACCCAAAAATTACTGTTGCATCTGAAAGTAGAAACTCGCCCGATTACAACGGTACGTGTATTTTTTCCCTAGCCCATTCTGGTTAAGCGTTTGGAGCAGCAGAATTGCGAAAAATTTGTTGTCTTCTCAACCATTTCTTAGCTTCAAAGTCCCATATCTCGCGAACGGATTGACCAAACCCAAAAATTCCTGCTGCGTCTGAAAGTAGAAACTCGCCCGATTATAACGATATGCGTATTTTTTCCCTAGGCCATTCTGGTTAAGCGTTTGGAGCAGCAGAATTGCGAAAAATGTTTTGCCTTCTCAACCATTTCTTGGCTTCAAACTCCCATATCTCGCGAACGGATTGACCAAACCCAAAAATTCCTGCTGCGTCTGAAAGTAGAAACTCGCCCGATTTTAACGGTATGTGTATTTTTTCACTAGGCCATTCTGATTAAGCGTTTGGAGCATCAGAAGTGCGAAAAATTTGTTGTCTTCATAACCATTTCTTGGCTTCAAACTCCCATATCTCGCGAACGGATTGACCTAACCCAAAAATTCCTGTTGCGTCTGAAAGTAGAAACTCGCCCGATTACAACGGTATGTGTATTTCTTCCCTAGGCCATTCTGGTTAAGCGTTTGGAGCAGCAGAATTGCGAAAAATTTTTTGCCTTCTCAACCATTTCTTGGCTTCAAACTCCCATATCTCGCGAACGGATTGACCAAACCCAGAAGTGCCTGCTGCGTCTGAAAGTAGAAACTCACCCGATTACAACGATATGCGTATTTTTTCCCTAGGCCATTCTGGTTAAGCGTTTGGAGCAGCAGAATTGCGAAAAATGTTTTGCCTTCTCAACCATTTCTTGGCTTCAATCTCCCATATCTCGCGAACGGATTGACCTAACCCAAAAATTCCTGTTGCATCTGAAAGTAGAAACTCGACCGATTACAGCGGTATGTATATTTTTTCCCTAGGCCATTCTGGTTAAGCGTTTGGAGCAGCAGAATTGCGAAAAATTTTTTGCCTTCTCAACCATTTCTTGGCTTCAAACTCCAATATCTCGCGAACGGATTGACCTAACCCAAAAATTACTGTTGCATCTGAAAGTAGAAACTCGCCCGATTACAACGGTACGTGTATTTTTTCCCTAGCCCATTCTGGTTAAGCGTTTGGAGCAGCAGAATTGCGAAAAATTTGTTGTCTTCTCAACCATTTCTTAGCTTCAAAGTCCCATATCTCGCGAACGGATTGACCAAACCCAAAAATTCCTGCTGCGTCTGAAAGTAGAAACTCGCCCGATTATAACGATATGCGTATTTTTTCCCTAGGCCATTCTGGTTAAGCGTTTGGAGCAGCAGAATTGCGAAAAATGTTTTGCCTTCTCAACCATTTCTTGGCTTCAAACTCCCATATCTCGCGAACGGATTGACCAAACCCAAAAATTCCTGCTGCGTCTGAAAGTAGAAACTCGCCCGATTTTAACGATATGCGTATTTTTTCCCTAGGCCATTCTGGCTAAAGGTTTGGAGCAGCAGAATTGCGAAAAATTTTTTGCCTTCTCAACCATTTCTTGTCTTCAAACTCCCATATCTCGCGGACGGATTGACCTAACCCAAAAATTCCTATTGCGTCTGAAAGTAGAAACTCGCCCGATTACAACGGTATGTGTATTTTTTCCCTAGGCCATTCTGGTTAAGCGTTTGGAGCAGCAGAATTGCGAAAAATTTTTTGCCTTCTCAACCATTTCTTGGCTTCAAACTCCCATATCTCGCGAACGGATTGACCTAACCCAAAAATTCCTGTTGCATCTGAAAGTAGAAACTCGACCGATTACAGCGGTATGTATATTTTTTCCCTAGGCCATTCTGGTTAAGCGTTTGGAGCAGCAGAATTGCGAAAAATTTTTTGCCTTCTCAACCATTTCTTGGCTTCAAACTCCAATATCTCGCGAACGGATTGACCTAACCCAAAAATTACTGTTGCATCTGAAAGTAGAAACTCGCCCGATTACAACGGTACGTGTATTTTTTCCCTAGCCCATTCTGGTTAAGCGTTTGGAGCAGCAGAATTGCGAAAAATTTGTTGTCTTCTCAACCATTTCTTAGCTTCAAAGTCCCATATCTCGCGAACGGATTGACCAAACCCAAAAATTCCTGCTGCGTCTGAAAGTAGAAACTCGCCCGATTATAACGATATGCGTATTTTTTCCCTAGGCCATTCTGGTTAAGCGTTTGGAGCAGCAGAATTGCGAAAAATGTTTTGCCTTCTCAACCATTTCTTGGCTTCAAACTCCCATATCTCGCGAACGGATTGACCAAACCCAAAAATTCCTGCTGCGTCTGAAAGTAGAAACTCGCCCGATTTTAACGATATGCGTATTTTTTCCCTAGGCCATTCTGGCTAAAGGTTTGGAGCAGCAGAATTGCGAAAAATTTTTTGCCTTCTCAACCATTTCTTGTCTTCAAACTCCCATATCTCGCGGACGGATTGACCTAACCCAAAAATTCCTATTGCGTCTGAAAGTAGAAACTCGCCCGATTACAACGGTATGTGTATTTTTTCCCTAGGCCATTCTGGTTAAGCGTTTGGAGCAGCGGAATTGCAAAAATTTTTTGCCTTCACAACCATTTCTTGGCTCCAAAGTCCCATATCTCGCGAACGGATTGACCTAACCCAAAAATTCCTATTGCATCTGAAAGTAGAAACTCGCCCGATTACAACGGTACGTGCATTTTTCCCTTAGGCCATTCTGGTTAAGCGATTGGAGCAGCAGAAGTGCGAAAAATTTATTGTCTTCTCAACCATTTCTTCGCTTCAAACTCCCATATCTCGCGAACGGATTGACCTAACCCAAAAATTCCTATTGCATCTGAAAGTAGAAACTCGCCCGATTACAACGGTATGTGTATTTTTTCCCTAGGCCATTCTGGTTATGCGTTTGGAGCAGCAGAAATGCGAAAAAATTTTTGCCTTCTCAACCATTTCTTGTCCTCAAACTCCCAAATGTCGCGAACGGGTTGACCTAACCCAAAAATTTCTATTGCATCTGAAAGTAGAAACTCGCCCGATTACAACGGTATGTGTATTGTTTCCCTAGGCCATTCTGGTTAAGCGTTTGGAGCAGCAGAATTGCGAAAAATTTTTTGCCTTCTCAACCATTTCATAGCTTCAAACTCCCATATCTCGCGAACGGATTGACATAACCCAAAATTTCCTGTTGCATCTGAAAGTAGAAACTCGCCGATTACAACGGTATGTGTATTTCTTCCCTAGGCCATTCTGGTTAAGCGTTCGGAGCAGCAGAATTGCGAAAAATTTTTTGCCTTCTCAACCATTTCTTGGCTTCAAACTCCCATATCTCGCGAACGGATTGACCTAACCCAAAAATTCCTGTTGGGTTTGAAAGTAGAAACTCGCCCGATTACAACGGTATGTGTATTTCTTCCCTAGGCCATTCTGGTTAAGCGTTTGGAGCAGCAGAATAGCGAAAAATTGTTTGCCTTCTCAACCATTTCTTGGCTTCAAACTCCCATATCTCGCGAACGGATTGACCTAACCCAAAAATTCCTGCTGCGTCTGAAAGTGGAAACTCGCCCGTTTACAACGGTATGTGTATTTTTTCCCTAGGCCATTCTGGTTAAGCGTTTGGAGCAGCAGAAGTGCGAAATATTTGTTGTCTTCTTAACCATTTCTTAGCTTCAAACTCCCATATCTCGCGAACGGATTGACCTAACCCAAAAATTCCTATTGCATCTGAAAGTAGAAACTCGCCCGATTACAACGGTATGTGTATTTTTTCCCTAGGCCATTCTGGTTAAGCGTTTGGAGCAGCAGTAGTGCGAAAAATTTGTTGTCTTCTTTACCATTTCTTAGCTTCAAACTCCCATATCTCGCGAACGGATTGACCTAACCCAAAAATTCTTGTTGCATCTGAAAGAAGAAACTCGCCCGATTACAACGGTATGTGTATTTTTTCCCAAGGCCATTCTGGTTAAGCGTTTGGAGCAGCAGAATAGCGAAAAATTGTTTGCCTTCTCAACCATTTCTTGGCTTCAAACTCCCATATCTCGCGAACGGATTGACCTAACCCAAAAATTCCTGTTGGGTTTGAAAGTAGAAACTCGCCCGATTACAACGGTATGTGTATTTCTTCCCTAGGCCATTCTGGTTAAGCGTTTGGAGCAGCAGAATAGCGAAAAATTTTTTGCCTTCTCAACCATTTCTTGGCTTCAAACTCCCATATCTCGCGAACGGATTGACCAAACCCAGAAGTTCCTGCTGCGTCTGTAAGTAGAAACTCACCCGATTACAACGATATGCGTATTTTATCCCTAGGCCATTCTGGTTAAGCGTTTGGAGCAGCAGAATTGCGAAAAATGTTTTGCCTTCTCAACCATTTCTGGGCTTCAAACTCCCATATCTCGCGAACGGATTGACCTAACCCAAAAATTCCTGTTGCTTCTGAAAGTAGAAACTCGCCCGATTACAACGGTATGTGTATTTTTTCCCTAGGCCATTCTGGTTAAGCGTTTGGAGCAGCGGAATTGCAAAAATTTTTTGCCTTCACAACCATTTCTTGGCTCCAAAGTCCCATATCTCGCGAACGGATTGACCTAACCCAAAAATTCCTGTTGCGTCTGAAAGTAGAAACTCGCCCGATTACAACGGTATGTGTATTTTTTCACTAGGCCATTCTGATTAAGCGTTTGGAGCAGCAGAAGTGCGAAAAATTTGTTGTCTTCATAACCATTTCTTGGCTTCAAACTCCCATATCTCGCGAACGGATTGACCTAACCCAAAAATTCCTGTTGCGTCTGAAAGTAGAAACTCGCCCGATTACAACGGTATGTGTATTTCTTCCCTAGGCCATTCTGGTTAAGCGTTTGGAGCAGCAGAATTGCGAAAAATTTTTTGCCTTCTCAACCATTTCTTGGCTTCAAACTCCCATATCTCGCGAACGGATTGACCAAACCCAGAAGTGCCTGCTGCGTCTGAAAGTAGAAACTCACCCGATTACAACGATATGCGTATTTTTTCCCTAGGCCATTCTGGTTAAGCGTTTGGAGCAGCAGAATTGCGAAAAATGTTTTGCCTTCTCAACCATTTCTTGGCTTCAATCTCCCATATCTCGCGAACGGATTGACCTAACCCAAAAATTCCTATTGCATCTGAAAGTAGAAACTCGCCCGATTGCAACGGTATGTGTATTCTTTCCCTAGGCCATTCTGGTTAAGCGTTAGGTGCAGCAGAAGTGCGAAAAATTTGTTGTCTTCTCAACCATTTCTTAGCTTCAAACTCCCATATCTCGCGAACGGATTGACCAAACCCAGAAGTTCCTGCTGCGTCTGAAAGTAGAAACTCGCCCGATTACAACGATATGTGTATTTCTTCCCTAGGCCATTCTGGTTAAGCGTTAGGAGCAGCAGAAGTGCGAAAAATTTGTTGTCTTGTCAATCATTTCTTAGCTTCAAACTCCCATATCTCGCGAACGGATTGACCTAACCCAAAAATTCCTATTGCATCTGAAAGTAGAAACTCGCCCGATTACAACGGTACGTGTATTTTTCCCTTAGGCCATTCTGGTTAAGCGATTGGAGCAGCAGAATTGCGAAAAATTTATTGTCTTGTCAACCATTTCTTACCTTGAAAGTCCCATATCTCGCGAACGGATTGACCTTACCCAAAAATTCCTATTGCATCTGAAGGTAGAAACTCGCCCGATTACAGCGGTATGTGTATTTTTTCCCTAGGCCATTCGGGTTAAGCGTGTGGAGCAGCAGAATTGCGAAAAATTTTTTGCCTTCTCAACCATTTCTTGGCTTCAAACTCCCATATCTCGCGAACGGATTGACCTAACCCAAAAATTGTTGTTGCATTTGAAAGAAGAAACTCGCCCGATTACAACGGTATGTGTATTTTTTCCCTAGGCCATTCTGGTTAAGCGTTTGGAGCAGTAGAATAGCGAAAAATTTGTTGTCTTCTTAACCATTTCTTAGCTTCAAACTCCCATATCTCGCGAACGGATTGACCTAACCCAAAAATTCCTGCTGCGTCTGAAAGTAGAAACTCGCCCGTTTACAACGGTATGTGTATTTTTTCCCTAGGCCATTCTGGTTAAGCGTTTGGAGCAGCAGAAGTGCGAAATATTTGTTGTCTTCTTAACCATTTCTTGGCTTCAAACTCCCATATCTCGCGAACGGATTGACCTAACCCAAAAATTCCTGCTGCGTCTGAAAGTAGAAACTCGCCCGTTTACAACGGTATGTGTATTTTTTCCCTAGGCCATTCTGGTTAAGCGTTTGGAGCAGCAGAAGTGCGAAATATTTGTTGTCTTCTTAACCATTTCTTAGCTTCAAACTCCCATATCTCGCGAACGGATTGACCTAACCCAAAAATTCCTATTGCATCTGAAAGTAGAAACTCGCCCGGTTACAACGGTATGTGTATTTTTTCCCTAGGCCATTCTGGTGAAACGTTTGGAGCAGCAGAATTGCGAAAAATTTTTTGCTTTCTCAACCATTTCTTGGCTTCAAACTGCCATATCTCGCGAACGGATTGACCTAACCCAAAAATTCCTATTGCATCTGAAAGTAGAAACTCGCCCGATTGCAACGGTACGTGTATTTTTCCGTTAGGCCATTCTGGTTAAGCGATTGGAGCAGCAGAATTGCGAAAAATTTATTGTCTTGTCAACCATTTCTTAGCTTGAAAGTCCCATATCTCGCGAACGGATTCACCTAACCCAAAAATTCCTGTTGCGTCTGAAAGTAGAAACTCGCCCGTTTACAACGGTATGTGTATTTTTTCCCTAGGCCATTCTGATTAAGCGTTTGGAGCAGCAGAAGTGCGAAAAATTTGTTGTCTTCATAACCATTTCTTGGCTTCAAACTCCCATATCTCGCGAACAGATTGACCTAACCCAAAAATTCCTGTTGCGTCTGAAAGTAGAAACTCGCCCGATTACAACGGTATGTGTATTTTTTCCCTAGGCCATTCTGGTTAAGCGTTTGGAGCAGCAGTAGTGCGAAAAATTTGTTGTCTTCTTTACCATTTCTTAGTTTCAAACTCCCATATCTCGCGAACGGATTGACCTAACCCAAAAATTCTTGTTGCATCTGAAAGAAGAAACTCGCCCGATTACAACGGTATGTGTATTTTTTCCCAAGGCCATTCTGGTTAAGCGTTTGGAGCAGCAGAATAGCGAAAAATTGTTTGCCTTCTCAACCATTTCTTGGCTTCAAACTCCCATATCTCGCGAACGGATTGACCTAACCCAAAAATTCCTGTTGGGTTTGAAAGTAGAAACTCGCCCGATTACAACGGTATGTGTATTTCTTCCCTAGGCCATTCTGGTTAAGCGTTTGGAGCAGCAGAATTGCGAAAAATTTTTTGCCTTCTCAACCATTTCTTGGCTTCAAACTCCCATATCTCGCGAACGGATTGACCTAACCCCAAAATTCCTATTGCATCTGAAAGCAGAAACTCGCCCGATTACAGCGGTATGTGTATTTTTTCCCTAGGCAATTCTGGTTAAGCGTTTGGAGCAGCAGAAGTGCGAAAAATTTGTTGTCTTCATAACCATTTCTTGGCTTCAAACTCCCATAACTCGCGAACGGATTGACCTAACCCAAAAATTCCTGCTGCGTCTGAAAGTAGAAACTCGCCCGTTTACAACGGTATGTGTATTTTTTCCCTAGGCCATTCTGGTTAAGCATTCGTTGCAGCAGAATTGCGAAAAATTTTTTGCCTTCTCAACCATTTCTTGTCGTCAAACTCCCATATCTCGCGAACGGATTGACCTAACCCAAAAATTCCTACTGCATCTGAAAGTAGAAACTCGCCCGATTACAACGGTGTGTGTATTTTTTCCCTAGGCCATTCTGGTTAAGCGTTTGGAGCAGCAGAATTGTGAAAAATTTTTTGCATTCTCTACCATTTCTTGGCTTCAAACTCCCATATCTCGCGAACGGATTGACCTAACCCAAAAATTCCTATTGCATCTGAAAGTAGAAACTTGCCCGATTACAACGGTATGTGTATTTTTTCCCTAGGCCATTCTGGTTAAGCGTTTGGAGCAGCAGAATTGCGAAAAATTTTTTGCCTTTTCAACCATTTCTTGGCTTCAAACTCCCATATCTCGCGAACGGATTGACCTAACCCAAAAATTCCTATTGCACCTGAAACTAGAAACTCGCCCGATTACAACGGTTTGTGTATTTTTTTCCTAGGCCATTCTGGTTAAGCGTTTGGAGCAGCAGAAGTGCGAAAAATTTGTTGTCTTCACAACCATTTCTTAGCTTCAAACTCCCATATCTCGCGAACGGATTGACGTAACCCAAAATTTCCTATTGCATCTGAAAGCAGAAACTCGCCCGATTACAACGGTAATTGTATTTTTTCCCTAGGCCATTCTGGTTAAGCGTTTGGCGCAGCAGAATTGCGAAAAATTTTTTGCCTTCTCTAGCATTTCTTGGCTTCAAACTCCCATATCTCGCGAACGGCTTGACATAACCCAAAAATTCCTATTGCATCTGAAAGTAGAAACTCGCCCGATTACAATGGTATGTGTATTTTTTCCCTAGGCCATTCTGGTTAAGCGTTTGGAGCAGCAGAATTGCAAAAAATTTGTTGCCTTCTCAACCATTTCTTGGCTTCAAACTCCCATATCTCGCGAACGGATTGACCTAACCCAAAAATTACTGTTGCATCTGAAAGTAGAAACTCGCCCGATTACAACGGTACGTGTATTTTTTCCCTAGGCCATTCTGGTTAAGCGTTTGGAGCAGCAGAATTGCGAAAAATTTTTTGCCTTCTCAACCATTTCTTGGCTTCAAACTCCCATATCTCGCGAACGGATTGACCTAACCCAAAAATTCCTGTTGCATCTGAAAGTAGAAACTCGACCGATTACAGCGGTATGTATATTTTTTCCCTAGGCCATTCTGGTTAAGCGTTTGGAGCAGCAGAATTGCGAAAAATTTTTTGCCTTCTCAACCATTTCTTGGCTTCAAACTCCAATATCTCGCGAACGGATTGACCTAACCCAAAAATTACTGTTGCATCTGAAAGTAGAAACTCGCCCGATTACAACGGTACGTGTATTTTTTCCCTAGCCCATTCTGGTTAAGCGTTTGGAGCAGCAGAATTGCGAAAAATTTGTTGTCTTCTCAACCATTTCTTAGCTTCAAAGTCCCATATCTCGCGAACGGATTGACCAAACCCAAAAATTCCTGCTGCGTCTGAAAGTAGAAACTCGCCCGATTATAACGATATGCGTATTTTTTCCCTAGGCCATTCTGGTTAAGCGTTTGGAGCAGCAGAATTGCGAAAAATGTTTTGCCTTCTCAACCATTTCTTGGCTTCAAACTCCCATATCTCGCGAACGGATTGACCAAACCCAAAAATTCCTGCTGCGTCTGAAAGTAGAAACTCGCCCGATTTTAACGATATGCGTATTTTTTCCCTAGGCCATTCTGGCTAAACGTTTGGAGCAGCAGAATTGCGAAAAATTTTTTGCCTTCTCAACCATTTCTTGTCTTCAAACTCCCATATCTCGCGGACGGATTGACCTAACCCAAAAATTCCTATTGCGTCTGAAAGTAGAAACTCGCCCGATTACAACGGTATGTGTATTTTTTCCCTAGGCCATTCTGGTTAAGCGTTTGGAGCAGTGGAATTGCAAAAATTTTTTGCCTTCTCAACCATTTCTTGGCTCCAAAGTCCCATATCTCGCGAACGGATTGACCTAACCCAAAAATTCCTATTGCATCTGAAAGTAGAAACTCGCCCGATTACAACGGTACGTGCATTTTTCCCTTAGGCCATTCTGGTTAAGCGATTGGAGCAGCAGAAGTGCGAAAAATTTATTGTCTTCTCAACCATTTCTTCGCTTCAAACTCCCTTATCTCGCGAACGGATTGACCTAACCCAAAAATTCCTATTGCATCTGAAAGTAGAAACTCGCCCCATTACAACGGTATGTGTATTTTTTCCCTAGGCCATTCTGGTTATGCGTTTGGAGCAGCAGAAATGCGAAAAAATTTTTGCCTTCTCAACCATTTCTTGTCCTCAAACTCCCAAATCTCGCGAACGGGTTGACCTAACCCAAAAATTTCTATTGCATCTGAAAGTAGAATCTCGCCCGATTACAACGGTATGTGTATTTTTTCCCTAGGCCATTCTGGTTAAGCGTTTGGAGCAGCAGAATTGCGAAAAATTTTTTGCCTTCTCAACCATTTCTTAGCTTCAAACTCCCAAATCTCGCGAACGGATTGACGTAACCCAAAAATTCCTATTGCATCTGAAAGTAGAAACTCGCCGGATTACAACGATATGCGTATTTTTTCCCTAGGGCATTCTGGTTAAGCGTTTGGAGCAGCAGAATTGCGAAAAATTTGTTGTCTTCTCAACCATTTCTTAGATTCAAAGTCCCATATCTCGCGAACGGATTGACCAAACCCAAAAATTCCTGCTGCGTCTGAAAGTAGAAACTCGCCCGATTATAACGATATGCGTATTTTTTCCCTAGGCCATTCTGGTTAAGCGTTTGGAGCAGCAGAATTGCGAAAAATGTTTTGCCTTCTCAACCGTTTCTTGGCTTCAAACTCCCATATCTCGCGAACGGATTGACCCAACCCAAAAATTCCTATTGCATCTGAAAGTAGAAACTCGCCCGATTACAAAGGTATGTGTATTTTTTCCCTAGGCCATTCTGGTTAAGCGTTTGGAGCAGCAGAATTGCGAAAAATTTTTTGCGTTCTCAACCATTTCTTGGCTTCAAACTCCCATATCTCGCGAACGGATTGACCTAACCCAAAAATTCCTGTTGCATCTGAAAGTAGAAACTCGCCCGATTACTGCGGTATGTGTATTTTTTCCATAGGCCATTCTGGTTAAGCGTTTGGAGCAGCAGAATTGCGAAACATTTTTTGTCTTCTCAACCATTTCTTGGCTTCAAACTCACATATCTCGCGAACGGATTGACCAAACCCAAAAATTCCTGCTGCGTCTGAAAGTAGAAACTCGCCCGATTATAACGATATGCGTATTTTTTCCCTAGGCCATACTGGTCAAGCGTTTGGAGCAGCAGAAGTGCGAAAAATTTGTTGCCTTCTTAACCATTTCTTAGCTTCGAACTCCCATATCTCGCGAACGGATTGACCTAACCCAAAAATTCCTATTGCATCTGATAATAGAAACTCGCCCGATTACTGCGGTATGTGTATTTTTTCCATAGGCCATTCTGGTTAAGCGTTTGGAGCAGCAGAATTGCGAAAAATTTTTTGCGTTCTCAACCATTTCTTGGCTTCAAACTCCCATATCTCGCGAACGGATTGACCTAACCCAAAAATTCCTGTTGCATCTGAAAGTAGAAACTCGCCCGATTACTGCGGTATGTGTATTTTTTCCATAGGCCATTCTGGTTAAGCGTTTGGAGCAGCAGAATTGCGAAACATTTTTTGTCTTCTCAACCATTTCTTGGCTTCAAACTCACATATCTCGCGAACGGATTGACCAAACCCAAAAATTCCTGCTGCGTCTGAAAGTAGAAACTCGCCCGATTACAACGGTATGCGTATTTTTTCCCTAGGCAATTCTGGTTAAGCGTTTGAAGCAGCAGAATAGCGAATAATTTTTTGCCTTCTCAACCATTTCTTGGCTTCAAACTCCCATATCTCGCGAACGGATTGACCTAACCCAAAAATACCTGTTGCAACTGAAAGTAGAAACTCGCCCGATTACAACGGTATGTGTATTTTTTCCCTAGGCCATACTGGTCAAGCGTTTGGAGCAGCAGAAGTGCGAAAAATTTGTTGCCTTCTTAACCATTTCTTAGCTTCAAACTCCCATATCTCGCGAACGGATTGACCTAACCCAAAAATTCCTATTGCATCTGATAATAGAAACTCGCCCGATTACAACGGTATGTGTATTTTTCCCCTAGGCCATTCTGGTTAAGCGTTTGGAGCAGCAGAATTGCAAAAAATGTTTTACCTTCTCAACCATTTCTTGGATTCAAACTCCCATATCTCGCGAACGGATTGACCTAACCCAAAAATTCCTATTGCATCTGAAAGTAGAAACTCGCCCGATTACAGCGGTATGTGTATTTTTTCCCTAGGCAATTCTGGTTAAGCGCTTGGAGCAGCAGAATTGCGAAAAATTTTTTGCCTTCTCAACCATTTCTTGGCTTCAAACTCCCATATATCGCGAACGGATTGACTTAACCCAAAAATTCCTGTTGCACCTGAAAGTAGAAACTCGCCGATTACAACCGTATGTGTATTTTTTCCCTAGGCCATTCTGGTTAAGCGTTTGGAGCAGCAGAATTGCGAAAAATTTTTTGCCTTCTCAACCATTTCTTGTCTTCAAACTCCCATATCTCGCGGACGGATTGACCTAACCCAAAAATTCCTATTGCGTCTGAAAGTAGAAACTCGCCCGATTACAACGGTATGTGTATTTTTTCCCTAGGCCATTCTGGTTAAGCGTTTGGAGCAGCGGAATTGCAAAAATTTTTTGCCTTCTCAACCATTTCTTAGCTTCAAACTCCCAAATCTCGCGAACGGATTGACGTAACCCAAAAATTCCTATTGCATCTGAAAGTAGAAACTCGCCGGATTACAACGATATGCGTATTTTTTCTCTAGGGCATTCTGGTTAAGCGTTTGGAGCAGCAGAATTGCAAAAAATGTTTTACCTTCTCAACCATTTCTTGGCTTCAAACTCCCATATCTCGCGAACGGATTGACCTAACCCAAAAATTCCTATTGCATCTGAAAGTAGAAACTCGCCCGATTACAGCGGTATGTGTATTTTTTCCCTAGGCAATTCTGGTTAAGCGCTTGGAGCAGCAGAATTGCGAAAAATTTTTTGCCTTCTCAACCATTTCTTGGCTTCAAACTGCCATATCTAGCGGACGGATGGACCTAACCCAAAAATTCCTATTGCATCTGAAAGTATAAACTCGCCCGACTACAGCGGTATGTATATTTTTTCCCTAGGGCATTCTGGTTAAGCGTTTGGATCAGCAGAATTACCAAAAATTGTATGCCTTCTCAACCATTTCTTTGCTTCAAACTCCCATATCTCGCGAACGGATTGACATAACCCAAAAATTCCAGTTGCAACTGAAAGAAGAAACTCGCCCGATTACAACGGTATGTGTATTTTTTCCCTAGGCAATTCTGGTTAAGCGTTTGAAGCAGCAGAATAGCGAATAATTTTTTGCCTTCTCAACCATTTCTTGGCTTCAAACTCCCATATCTCGCGAACGGATTGACCTAACCCAAAAATTCCTGTTGCAACTGAAAGTAGAAACTCGCCCGATTACAACGGTATGTGTATTTTTTCCCTAGGCCATACTGGTCAAGCGTTTGGAGCAGCAGAAGTGCGAAAAATTTGTTGCCTTCTTAACCATTTCTTAGCTTCAAACTCCCATATCTCGCGAACGGATTGACCTAACCCAAAAATTCCTATTGCATCTGATAATAGAAACTCGCCCGATTACAACGGTATGTGTATTTTTCCCCTAGGCCATTCTGGTTAAGCGTTTGGAGCAGCAGAATTGCAAAAAATGTTTTACCTTCTCAACCATTTCTTGGATTCAAACTCCCATATCTCGCGAACGGATTGACCTAACCCAAAAATTCCTATTGCATCTGAAAGTAGAAACTCGCCCGATTACAGCGGTATGTGTATTTTTTCCATAGGCAATTCTGGTTAAGCGCTTGGAGCAGCAGAATTGCGAAAAATTTTTTGCCTTCTTAACCATTTCTTGGCTTCAAACTCCCATATATCGCGAACGGATTGACTTAACCCAAAAATTCCTGTTGCACCTGAAAGTAGAAACTCGCCGATTACAACCGTAGGTGTATTTTTTCCCTAGGCCATTCTGGTTAAGCGTTTGGAGCAGCAGAATTGCGAAAAATTTTTTGCCTTCTCAACCATTTCTTGGCTTCAAACTCCCATATCTCGCGAACGGATTGACCTAACCCAAAAATTCCTGTTGCGTCTGAAAGTAGAAACTCGCCCGATTACAACGGTATGTGTATTTTTTCCCTAGGCGATTCTGGTTAAGCGTTTGGAGCAGCAGAAGTGCGAAAAATTTGTTGTCTTCTTAACCATTTCTTAGCTTCAAACTCCCATATCTCGCGAACGGATTGAACTAACCCAAAAATTCCTGTTGCATCTGAAAGTAGAAACTCGCCCGATTACAACGGTATGTGTATTTTTTCCCTAGGCAATTCTGGTTAAGCGTTTGAAGCAGCAGAATAGCGAATAATTTTTTGCCTTCTCAACCATTTCTTGGCTTCAAACTCCCATATCTCGCGAACGGATTGACCTAACCCAAAAATTCCTGTTGCAACTGAAAGAAGAAACACGCCCGATTACAACGGTATGTGTATTTTTTCCCTAGGCCATTCTGGTCAAGCGTTTGGAGCAGCAGAAGTGTGAAAAATTTGTTGCCTTCTTAACAATTTCTTAGCTTCAAACTCCCATATCTCGCGAACGGATTGACCTAACCCAAAAATTCCTATTGCATCTCATAATAGAAACTCGCCCGATTACAACGGTATGTGTATTTTTCCCCTAGGCCATTCTGGTTAAGCGTTTGGAGCAGCAGAATTACCAAAAATTGTATGCCTTCTCAACCATTTCTTGGCTTCAAACTCCCATATCTCGCGAACGGATAGACCTAACCCAAAAATTCCTGTTGCGTCTGAAAGTAGAAACTCGCCCGATTACAACGGTATGTGTATTTTTTCCCTAGGCCATTCTGGTTAAGCGTTTGGAGCAGCAGTAGTGCGAACAATTTGTTGTCTTCTTTACCATTTCTTAGCTTCAAACTCCCATATCTCGCGAACGGATTGACCTAACCCAAAAATTCCTGTTGCATCTGAAAGAAGAAACTCGCCCGATTACAACGGTATGTGTATTTTTTCCCTAGGCAATTCTGGTTAAGCGTTTGAAGCAGCAGAATAGCGAATAATATTTTGCCTTCTCAACCATTTCTTGGCTTCAAACTCCCATATCTCGCGAACGGATTGACCTAACCCAAAAATTCCTGTTGCAACTGAAAGAAGAAACTCGCCCGATTACAACGGTATGTGTATTTTTTCCCTAGGCCATTCTGGTCAAGCGTTTGAAGCAGCAGAATAGCGAACAATTTTTTGCCTTCTCAACCATTTCTTGGCTTCAAACTCCCATATCTCGCGAACGGATTGACCTAACCCAAAAATTCCTGTTGCGTCTGAAAGTAGAAACACGCCCGATTACAACGGTATGTGTATTTTCTCCCTAGGCAATTCTGGTTAAGCGCTTGGAGCAGCAGAATTGCGAAAAATTTTTTGCCTTCTCAACCATTTCTTGGCTTCAAACTCCCATATATCGCGAACGGATTGACTTAACCCAAAAATTCCTGTTGCACCTGAAAGTAGAAACTCGCCGATTACAACCGTATGTGTATTTTTTCCCTAGGCCATTCTGGTTAAGCGTTTGGAGCAGCAGAATTGCGAAAAATTTTTTGCCTTCTCAACCATTTCTTGTCTTCAAACTCCCATATCTCGCGGACGGATTGACCTAACCCAAAAATTCCTATTGCGTCTGAAAGTAGAAACTCGCCCGATTACAGCGGTATGTGTATTTTTTCCCTAGGCCATTCTGGTTAAGCGTTTGGAGCAGCGGAATTGCAAAAATTTTTTGCCTTCTCAACCATTTCTTGGCTTCAAACTGCCATATCTAGCGGACGGATAACCTAACCCAAAAATTCCTATTGCATCTGAAAGTAGAAACTCGCCGGATTACAACGATATGCGTATTTTTTCCCTAGGGCATTCTGGTTAAGCGTTTGGAGCAGCAGAATTGCAAAAAATGTTTTACCTTGTCAACCATTTCTTGGCTTCAAACTCCCATATCTCGCGAACGGATTGACCTAACCCAAAAATTCCTATTGCATCTGAAAGTAGAAACTCGCCCGATTACAGCGGTATGTGTATTTTTTCCCTAGGCAATTCTGGTTAAGCGCTTGGAGCAGCAGAATTGCGAAAAATTTTTTGCCTTCTCAACCATTTCTTGGCTTCAAACTGCCATATCTAGCGGACGGATGGACCTAACCCAAAAATTCCTATTGCATCTGAAAGTATAAACTCGCCCGACTACAGCGGTATGTATATTTTTTCCCTAGGGCATTCTGGTTAAGCGTTTGGATCAGCAGAATTACCAAAAATTGTATGCCTTCTCAACCATTTCTTTGCTTCAAACTCCCATATCTCGCGAACGGATTGACATAACCCAAAAATTCCAGTTGCAACTGAAAGAAGAAACTCGCCCGATTACAACGGTATGTGTATTTTTTCCCTAGGCAATTCTGGTTAAGCGTTTGAAGCAGCAGAATAGCGAATAATTTTTTGCCTTCTCAACCATTTCTTGGCTTCAAACTCCCATATCTCGCGAACGGATTGACCTAACCCAAAAATTCCTGTTGCAACTGAAAGTAGAAACTCGCCCGATTACAACGGTATGTGTATTTTTTCCCTAGGCCATACTGGTCAAGCGTTTGGAGCAGCAGAAGTGCGAAAAATTTGTTGCCTTCTTAACCATTTCTTAGCTTCAAACTCCCATATCTCGCGAACGGATTGACCTAACCCAAAAATTCCTATTGCATCTGATAATAGAAACTCGCCCGATTACAACGGTATGTGTATTTTTCCCCTAGGCCATTCTGGTTAAGCGTTTGGAGCAGCAGAATTGCAAAAAATGTTTTACCTTCTCAACCATTTCTTGGATTCAAACTCCCATATCTCGCGAACGGATTGACCTAACCCAAAAATTCCTATTGCATCTGAAAGTAGAAACTCGCCCGATTACAGCGGTATGTGTATTTTTTCCATAGGCAATTCTGGTTAAGCGCTTGGAGCAGCAGAATTGCGAAAAATTTTTTGCCTTCTCAACCATTTCTTGGCTTCAAACTCCCATATATCGCGAACGGATTGACTTAACCCAAAAATTCCTGTTGCACCTGAAAGTAGAAACTCGCCGATTACAACCGTATGTGTATTTTTTCCCTAGGCCATTCTGGTTAAGCGTTTGGAGCAGCAGAATTGCGAAAAATTTTTTGCCTTCTCAACCATTTCTTGGCTTCAAACTCCCATATCTCGCGAACGGATTGACCTAACCCAAAAATTCCTGTTGCGTCTGAAAGTAGAAACTCGCCCGATTACAACGGTATGTGTATTTTTTCCCTAGGCCATTCTGGTTAAGCGTTTGGAGCAGCAGAAGTGCGAAAAATTTGTTGTCTTCTTAACCATTTCTTAGCTTCAAACTCCCATATCTCGCGAACGGATTGGACTAACCCAAAAATTCCTGTTGCATCTGAAAGTAGAAACTCGCCCGATTACAACGGTATGTGTATTTTTTCCCTAGGCAATTCTGGTTAAGCGTTTGAAGCAGCAGAATAGCGAATAATTTTTTGCCTTCTCAACCATTTCTTGGCTTCAAACTCCCATATCTCGCGAACGGATTGACCTAACCCAAAAATTCCTGTTGCAACTGAAAGAAGAAACACGCCCGATTACAACGGTATGTGTATTTTTTCCCTAGGCCATTCTGGTCAAGCGTTTGGAGCAGCAGAAGTGTGAAAAATTTGTTGCCTTCTTAACAATTTCTTAGCTTCAAACTCCCATATCTCGCGAACGGATTGACCTAACCCAAAAATTCCTATTGCATCTCATAATAGAAACTCGCCCGATTACAACGGTATGTGTATTTTTCCCCTAGGCCATTCTGGTTAAGCGTTTGGAGCAGCAGAATTACCAAAAATTGTATGCCTTCTCAACCATTTCTTGGCTTCAAACTCCCATATCTCGCGAACGGATAGACCTAACCCAAAAATTCCTGTTGCGTCTGAAAGTAGAAACTCGCCCGATTACAACGGTATGTGTATTTTTTCCCTAGGCCATTCTGGTTAAGCGTTTGGAGCAGCAGTAGTGCGAACAATTTGTTGTCTTCTTTACTATTTCTTAGCTTCAAACTCCCATATCTCGCGAACGGATTGACCTAACCCAAAAATTCCTGTTGCATCTGAAAGAAGAAACTCGCCCGATTACAACGGTATGTGTATTTTTTCCCTAGGCAATTCTGGTTAAGCGTTTGAAGCAGCAGAATAGCGAATAATATTTTGCCTTCTCAACCATTTCTTGGCTTCAAACTCCCATATCTCGCGAACGGATTGACCTAACCCAAAAATTCCTGTTGCAACTGAAAGAAGAAACTCGCCCGATTACAACGGTATGTGTATTTTTTCCCTAGGCCATTCTGGTCAAGCGTTTGAAGCAGCAGAATAGCGAACAATTTTTTGCCTTCTCAACCATTTCTTGGCTTCAAACTCCCATATCTCGCGAACGGATTGACCTAACCCAAAAATTCCTGTTGCGTCTGAAAGTAGAAACACGCCCGATTACAACGGTATGTGTATTTTTTCCCTAGGCCATTCTGGTCAAGCGTTTGGAGCAGCAGAAGTGCGAAAAATTTGTTGCCTTCTTAATCATTTCTTAGCTTCAAACTCCCATATCTCGCGAACGGATTGACCTAACCCAAAAATTCCTATTGCATCTGATAATAGAAACTCGCCCGATTACAACGGTATGTGTATTTTTCCCCTAGGCCATTTTGGTTAAGCGTTTGGAGCAGCAGAATTGCGAAAAATTTTTTGCCTTCTCAACCATTTCTTGGCTTCAAACTGCCATATCTAGCGGACGGATGGACCTAACCCAAAAATTCCTATTGCATCTGAAAGTATAAACTCGCCCGACTACAGCGGTATGTATATTTTTTCCCTAGGGCATTCTGGTTAAGCGTTTGGATCAGCAGAATTACCAAAAATTGTATGCCTTCTCAACCATTTCTTGGCTTCAAACTCCCATATCTCGCGAACGGATAGACCTAACCCAAAAATTCCTGTTGCGTGTGAAAGTAGAAACTCGCCCGATTACAACGGTATGTGTATTTTTCCCCTAGCCCATTCTGGTTAAGAGTTTGGAGCAGCAGATTAGCGAAAAATTGTTTGCATTCTCAACCATTTCTTGGCTTCAAACTCCCATATCTCGCGAACGGATTGACCTAACCCAAAAATTCCTGTTGCGTCTGAAAGTAGAAACTCGCCCGATTACAACGGTATGTGTATTTTTTCCATAGGCCATTCTGGTTAAGCGTTTGGAGCAGCGGAAGTGCGAAAAATTTGTTGTCTTCTTAACCATTTCTTAGCTTCAAACTCCCATATCTCGCGAACGGATTGAACTAACCCAAAAATTCCTGTTGCATCTGAAAGTAGAAACTCGCCCGATTACAACGGTATGTGTATTTTTTCCCTAGGCCATACTGGTCAAGCGTTTGGAGCAGCAGAAGTGCGAAAAATTTGTTGCCTTCTTAACCATTTCTTAGCTTCAAACTCCCATATCTCGCGAACGGATTGACCTAACCCAAAAATTCCTATTGCATCTGATAATAGAAACTCGCCCGATTACAACGGTATGTGTATTTTTCCCCTAGGCCATTCTGGTTAAGCGTTTGGAGCAGCAGAATTGCAAAAAATGTTTTACCTTCTCAACCATTTCCTGGATTCAAACTCCCATATCTCGCGAACGGATTGACCTAACCCAAAAATTCCTATTGCATCTGAAAGTAGAAACTCGCCCGATTACAGCGGTATGTGTATTTTTTCCCTAGGCAATTCTGGTTAAGCGTTTGAAGCAGCAGAATAGCGAATAATTTTTTGCCTTCTCAACCATTTCTTGGCTTCAAACTCCCATATCTCGCGAACGGATTGACCTAACCCAAAAATTCCTGTTGCATCTGAAAGTAGAAACTCGCCCGATTACAGCGGTATGTGTATTTTTTCCATAGGCCATTCTGGTTAAGCGTTTGGAGCAGCAGAATTGCGAAAAATTTTTTGTCTTCTCAACCATTTCTTGGCTTCAAACTACCACATATCGCGGACGGATTGACCAAACCCAAAAATTCCTGTTGCGTGTGAAAGTAGAAACTCGCCCGATTACAACGGTACGTGTATTTTTTCCCTAGCCCATTCTGGTTAAGCGTTTGGAGCAGCAGAATTGCGAAAAATTTTTTGTCTTCTCAACCATTTCTTAGCTTCAAAGTCCCATATCTCGCGAACGGATTGACCAAACCCAAAAATTCCTGTTGCGTCTGAATGTAGAACCTCGCCCGATTACAAGGGTAAGTGTATTTTTTCCCTAGGCCATTCTGGTTAAGCGTTTGGAGCAGCAGAAGTGCGAAAAATTTGTTTCCTTCTCAACCATTTCTTGGCTCCAAAGTCCCATATCTCGCGAACGGATTGACCTAACCCAAAAATTCCTATTGCATCTGAAAGTAGAAACTCGCCCGATTACAACGGTACGTGTATTTTTCCCTTAGGCCATTCTGGTTAAGCGATTGGAGCAGCAGAAGTGCGAAAAATTTATTGTCTTCTCAACCATTTCTTCGCTTCAAACTCCCATATCTCGCGAACGGATTGACCTAACCCAAAAATTCCTATTGCATCTGAAAGTAGAAACTCGCCCCATTACAACGGTATGTGTATTTTTTCCCTAGGCCATTCTGGTTATGCGTTTGGAGCAGCAGAAATGCGAAAAAATTTTTGCCTTCTCAACCATTTCTTGTCCTCAAACTCCCAAATCTCGCGAACGGGTGCACCTAACCCAAAAATTTCTATTGCATCTGAAAGTAGAAACTCGCCCGATTACAACGGTATGTGTATTTTTTCCCTAGGCCATTCTGGTTAAGCGTTTGGAGCAGCAGAATTGCGAAAAATTTTTTGCCTTCTCAACCATTTCTTAGCTTCAAACTCCCAAATCTCGCGAACGGATTGACGTAACCCAAAAATTCCTATTGCATCTGAAAGTAGAAACTCGCCCGATTACAACGATATGCGTATTTTTTCCCTAGGGCATTCTGGTTAAGCGTTTGGAGCAGCAGAATTGCAAAAAATGTTTTACCTTCTCAACCATTTCTTGGCTTCAAACTCCCATATCTCGCGAACGGATTGACCT
Source organism: Ptiloglossa arizonensis (assembly GCF_051014685.1). Classification (NCBI taxonomy): domain Eukaryota; kingdom Metazoa; phylum Arthropoda; class Insecta; order Hymenoptera; family Colletidae; genus Ptiloglossa; species Ptiloglossa arizonensis. Next base: position 80,561 of record NW_027479336.1, read on the forward strand.
AACCCAAAAATTCCTATTGCATCTGAAAGTAGATACTCGCCCGATTACAGCGGTATGTGTATTTTTTCCCTAGGCCATTCTGGTCAAGCGTTTGAAGCAGCAGAATAGCGAACAATTTTTTGCCTTCTCAACCATTTCTTGGCTTCAAACTCCCATATCTCGCGAACGGATTGACCTAACCCAAAAATTCCTGTTGCGTCTGAAAGTAGAAACACGCCCGATTACAACGGTATGTGTATTTTTTCCCTAGGCCATTCTGGTCAAGCGTTTGGAGCAGCAGTAGTGCGAACAATTTGTTGTCTTCTTTACCATTTCTTAGCTTCAAACTCCCATATCTCGCGAACGGATTGACCTAACCCAAAAATTCCTGTTGCATCTGAAAGAAGAAACTCGCCCGATTACAACGGTATGTGTATTTTTTCCCTAGGCCACTCTGTTCAAGCGTTTGAAGCAGCAGAATAGCGAACAATTTTTTGCTTTCTCAACCATTTCTTGGCTTCAAACTCCCATATCTCGCGAACGGATTGACCTAACCCAAAAATTCCTGTTGCGTCTGAAAGTAGAAACACGCCCGATTACAACGGTATGTGTATTTTTTCCCTAGGCCATTCTGGTCAAGCGTTTGGAGCAGCAGAAGTGCGAAAAATTTGTTGCCTTCTTAACCATTTCTTAGCTTCAAACTCCCATATCTCGCGAACGGATTGACCTAACCCAAAAATTCCTATTGCATCTGATAATAGAAACTCGCCCGATTACAACGGTATGTGTATTTTTTTCCTAGGCCATTCTGGTTAAGCGTTTGGAGCAGCAGAATTGCGAAAAATTTTTTGCCTTCTCAACCATTTCTTGGATTCAAACTGCCATATCTAGCGAACGGGTGGACCTAACCCAAAAATTCCTATTGCATCTGAAAGTATAAACTCGCCCGACTACAGCGGTATGTATATTTTTTCCCTAGGGCATTCTGGTTAAGCGTTTGGATCAGCAGAATTATCAAAAATTGCATGCCTTCTCAACCATTTCTTAGATTCAAACTCCGTTATCTCGCGAACGGATTGAACTAACCCAAAAATTACTGTTGCATCTGAAAGTAGAAACTCGCCCGATTACAACGGTATGTGTTTTTTTTCCCTAGGCCATTCTGGTTAAGCGTTTGTAGCAGCAGAATTGCGAAAAATTTGTTGCCTTCTCAACCATTTCTTGGCTTCAAACTCCCATATCTCGCGAACGGATTGACCAAACCCAGAAGTTCCTGCTGCGTCTGAAAGTAGAAACTCACCCGATTACAACAATATGCGTATTTTTTCCCTAAGCCATTCTGGTTAAGCGTTTGGAGCAGCAGAATTGCGAAAAATTTTTTGCCTTCTCAACCATTTCTTGGCTTCAAACTCCCATATCTCGCGAACGGATGGACCTAACCCAAAAACTCCTGTTGCATCTGAAAGTAGAAACTCGCCCGATTACAGCGGTATGTGTATTTTTTCCTTAGGCCATTCTTGTTAAGCGTTTGGAGCAGCAGAATTGCGAAAAATTTTTTGCCTTCTCAACCATTTCTTGGCTTCAAAGTCTCATATCTCGCGAACGGATTGACCTAACCCAAAAATTCCTATTGCACCTGAAAGTAGAAACTCGCCGATTACAACGGTTTGTGTATTTTTTCCCTAGGCCATTCTGGTTAAGCGTTTGGAGCAGCAGAATTGTGAAAAATTTTTTGCCTTCTCTACCATTTCTTGGCTTCAAACTCCCATATCTCGCGAACGGATTGACCTAACCCAAAAATTCCTATTGCATCTGAAAGTAGAAACTCGCCCGATTACAACGGTATGTGTATTTTTTCCGTAGGCCATTCTGGTTAAGCGTTTGGAGCAGCAGAATTGCGAAAAATTTTTTGCTTTCTCAAGCATTTCTTGGCTTCAAACTCCCATATCTCGCGAACGGATTGACCTAACCCAAAAATTCCTATTGCACCTGAAAGTAGAAACTCGCCCGATTACAACGGTATGTGTATTTTTTCCCTAGGCCATTCTGGTCAAGCGTTTGGAGCAGCAGAAGTGCGAAAAATTTGTTGGCTTCTTAACCATTTCTTAGCTTCAAACTCCCATATCTCGCGAACGGATTGACCTAACCCAAAAATTCCTATTGCATCTGATAATAGAAACTCGCCCGATTACAACGGTATGTGTATTTTTCCCCTAGGCCATTCTGGTTAAGCGTTTGGAGCAGCAGAATTGCGAAAAATTTTTTGCCTTCTCAACCATTTCTTGGCTTCAAACTGCTATATCTAGCGGACGGATGGACCTAACCCAAAAATTCCTATTGCATCTGAAAGTATAAACTCGCCCGACTACAGCGGTATGTATATTTTTTCCCTAGGGCATTCTGGTTAAGCGTTTGGATCAGCAGAATTACCAAAAATTGTATGCCTTCTCAACCATTTCTTGGCTTCAAACTCCCATATCTCGCGAACGGATAGACCTAACCCAAAAATTCCTGTTGCGTGTGAAAGTAGAAACTCGCCCGATTACAGCGGTATGTGTATTTTTTCCCTAGGCAATTCTGGTTAAGCGTTTGAAGCAGCAGAATAGCGAATAATTTTTTGCCTTCTCAACCATTTCTTGTCCTCAAACTCCCAAATCTCGCGAACGGATTGACCTAACCCAAAAATTTCTATTGCATCTGAAAGTAGAAACTCGCCCGATTACAACGGTATGTGTATTTTTTCCCTAGGCCATTCTGGTCAAGCGTTTGGAGCAGCAGAAGTGCGAAAAATTTGTTGCCTTCTTAACCATTTCTTAGCTTCAAACTCCCATATCTCGCGAACGGATTGACCTAACCCAAAAATTCCTATTGCATCTGATAATAGAAACTCGCCCGATTACAACGGTATGTGTATTTTTCCCCTAGGCCATTCTGGTTAAGCGTTTGGAGCAGCAGAATTGCGAAAAATTTTTTGCCTTCTCAACCATTTCTTGGCTTCAAACTGCCATATCTAGCGGACGGATGGACCTAACCCAAAAATTCCTATTGCATCTGAAAGTATAAACTCGCCCGACTACAGCGGTATGTATATTTTTTCCCTAGGGCATTCTGGTTAAGCGTTTGGATCAGCAGAATTACCAAAAATTGTATGCCTTCTCAACCATTTCTTGGCTTCAAACTCCCATATCTCGCGAACGGATAGACCTAACCCAAAAATTCCTGTTGCGTGTGAAAGTAGAAACTCGCCCGATTACAGCGGTATGTGTATTTTTTCCATAGGCCATTCTGGTTAAGCGTTTGGAGCAGCAGAATTGCGAAAAATTTTTTGTCTTCTCAACCATTTCTTGGCTTCAAACTCCCATATCTCGCGGACGGATTGACCAAACCCAAAAATTCCTGTTGCGTGTGAAAGTAGAATCTCGCCCGATTACAACGGTACGTGTATTTTTTCCCTAGCCCATTCTGGTTAAGCGTTTGGAGCAGCAGAATTGCGAAAAATTTTTTGTCTTCTCAACCATTTCTTAGCTTCAAAGTCCCATATCTCGCGAACGGATTGACCAAACCCAAAAATTCCTGTTGCGTCTGAATGTAGAACCTCGCCCGATTACAAGGGTAAGTGTATTTTTTCCCTAGGCCATTCTGGTTAAGCGTTTGGAGCAGCAGAAGTGCGAAAAATTTGTTTCCTTCTCAACCATTTCTTGGCTCCAAAGTCCCATATCTCGCGAACGGATTTACCTAACCCAAAAATTCCTATTGCATCTGAAAGTAGAAACTCGCCCCATTACAACGGTATGTGTATTTTTTCCCTAGGCCATTCTGGTTAAGCGTTTGGGGCAGCAGAATTGCGAAAAATTTTTTGCCTTCTCAACCATTTCTTCGCTTCAAACTCCCATATCTCGCGAACGGATTGACCTAACCCAAAAATTCCTGTTGCACCTGAAAGTAGAAACTCGCTGATTACAACGGTATGTGTATTTTTTCCCTAGGCCATTCTGGTTAAGCGTTTGGAGCAGCAGTAGTGCGAACAATTTGTTGTCTTCTTTACCATTTCTTAGCTTCAAACTCCCATATCTCGCGAACGGATTGACCTAACCCAAAAATTCCTGTTGCATCTGAAAGAAGAAACTCGCCCGATTACAACGGTATGTGTATTTTTTCCCTAGGCCATTCTGGTCAAGCGTTTGAAGCAGCAGAATAGCGAACAATTTTTTGCCTTCTCAACCATTTCTTGGCTTCAAACTCCCATATCTCGCGAACGGATAGACATAACCCAAAAATTCCTGTTGCGTGTGAAAGTAGAAATTCGCCCGATTACAACGGTATGTGTATTTTTTCCCTAGCCCATTCTGGTTAAGAGTTTGGAGCAGCAGAATAGCGAAAAATTTGTTGTCTTCTTAACCATTTCTTAGCTTCAAACTCCGTTATCTCGCGAACGGATTGAACTAACCCAAAAATTACTGTTGCATCTGAAAGTAGAAACTCGCCCGATTACAACGGTATGTGTTTTTTTTTCCCTAGGCCATTCTGGTTAAGCGTTTGGAGCAGCAGAATTGCGAAAAATTTTTTGCCTTCTCAACCATTTCTTGGCTTCAAACTCCCATATCTCGCGAACGGGTGGACCTAACCCAAAAATTTCTATTGCATCTGAAAGTAGAAACTCGCCCGATTACAACGGTATGTGTATTTTTTCCCTAGGCCATTCTGGTTAAGCGTTTGGAGCAGCAGAATTGCGAAAAATTTTTTGCCTTCTCAACCATTTCTTAGCTTCAAACTCCCAAATCTCGCGAACGGATTGACGTAACCCAAAAATTCCTATTGCATCTGAAAGTAGAAACTCGCCCGATTACAACGATATGCGTATTTTTTCCCTAGGGCATTCTGGTTAAGCGTTTGGAGCAGCAGAATTGCAAAAAATGTTTTACCTTCTCAACCATTTCTTGGTTTCAAACTCCCATACCTCGCGAACGGATTGACCTAACCCAAAAATTCCTATTGCATCTGAAAGTAGATACTCGCCCGATTACAGCGGTATGTGTATTTTTTCCCTAGGCCATTCTGGTCAAGCGTTTGAAGCAGCAGAATAGCGAACAATTTTTTGCCTTCTCAACCATTTCTTGGCTTCAAACTCCCATATCTCGCGAACGGATTGACCTAACCCAAAAATTCCTGTTGCGTCTGAAAGTAGAAACACGCCCGATTACAACGGTATGTGTATTTTTTCCCTAGGCCATTCTGGTCAAGCGTTTGGAGCAGCAGTAGTGCGAACAATTTGTTGTCTTCTTTACCATTTCTTAGCTTCAAACTCCCATATCTCGCGAACGGATTGACCTACCCCAAAAATTCCTGTTGCATCTGAAAGAAGAAACTCGCCCGATTACAACGGTATGTGTATTTTTTCCCTAGGCCATTCTGGTCAAGCGTTTGAAGCAGCAGAATAGCGAACAATTTTTTGCCTTCTCAACCATTTCTTGGCTTCAAACTCCCATATCTCGCGAACGGATTGACCTAACCCAAAAATTCCTGTTGCGTCTGAAAGTAGAAACACGCCCGATTACAACGGTATGTGTATTTTTTCCCTAGGCCATTCTGGTTAAGCGTTTGGGGCAGCAGAATTGCGAAAAATTTTTTGCCTTCTCAACCATTTCTTGGCTTCAAACTCCCATATCTCGCCAACGGATTGACCTAACCCAAAAATTCCTGTTGCACCTGAAAGTAGAAACCCGCCGATTACAACGGTATGTGTATTTTTTCCCTAGGCCATTCTGGTTAAGCGTTTGGAGCAGCAGTAGTGCGAACAATTTGATGTCTTCTTTACCATTTCTTAGCTTCAAACTCCCATATCTCGCGAACGGATTGACCTAACCCAAAAATTCCTGTTGCATCTGAAAGAAGAAACTCGCCCGATTACAACGGTATGTGTATTTTTTCCCTAGGCCATTCTGGTCAAGCGTCTGAAGCAGCAGAATAGCGAACAATTTTTTGCCTTCTCAACCATTTCTTGGCTTCAAACTCCCATATCTCGCGAACGGATTGACCTAACCCAAAAATTCCTGTTGCGTCTGAAAGTAGAAACACGCCCGATTACAACGGTATCTGTATTTTTTCCCTAGGCCATTCTGGTCAATCGTTTGGAGCAGCAGAAGTGCGAAAAATTTGTTGTCTTCTTAACCATTTCTTAGCTTCAAACTCCCATATCTCGCGAACGGATTGACCTAACCCAAAAATTCCTATTGCATCTGATAATAGAAACTCGCCCGATTACAACGGTATGTGTATTTTTTCCCTAGGCCATTCTGGTTAAGCGTTTGGGGCAGCAGAATTGCGAAAAATTTTTTGCCTTCTCAACCATTTCTTCGCTTCAAACTCCCATATCTCGCGAACGGATAGACCTAACCCAAAAATTCCTGTTGCCTGTGAAAGTAGAAATTCGCCCGATTACAACGGTATGTGTATTTTTTCCCTAGCCCATTCTGGTTAAGAGTTTGGAGCAGCAGAATAGCGAAAAATTTGTTGTCTTCTTAACCATTTCTTAGCTTCAAACTCCGTTATCTCGCGAACGGATTGAACTAACCCAAAAATTACTGTTGCATCTGAAAGTAGAAACTCGCCCGATTACAACGGTATGTGTTGTTTTTCCCTAGGCCATTCTGGTTAAGCGTTTGGAGCAGCAGAATTGCGAAAAATTTTTTGCCTTCTCAACCATTTCTTGGCTTCAAACTCCCATATCTCGCGAACGGGTGGACCTAACCCAAAAATTTCTATTGCATCTGAAAGTAGAAACTCGCCCGATTACAACGATATGCGTATTTTTTCCCTAGGGCATTCTGGTTAAGCGTTTGGAGCAGCAGAATTGCAAAAAATGTTTTACCTTCTCAACCATTTCTTGGCTTCAAACTCCCATATCTCGCGAACGGATTGACCTAACCCAAAAATTCCTATTGCATCTGAAAGTAGATACTCGCCCGATTACAGCGGTATGTGTATTTTTTCCCTAGGCCATTCTGGTCAAGCGTTTGAAGCAGCAGAATAGCGAACAATTTTTTGCCTTCTCAACCATTTCTTGGCTTCAAACTCCCATATCTCGCGAACGGATTGACCTAACCCAAAAATTCCTGTTGCATCTGAAAGAAGAAACTCGCCCGATTACAACGGTATGTGTATTTTTTCCCTAGGCCATTCTGGTCAAGCGTTTGAAGCAGCAGAATAGCGAACAATTTTTTGCCTTCTCAACCATTTCTTGGCTTCAAACTCCCATATCTCGCGAACGGATTGACCTAACCCAAAAATTCCTGTTGCGTCTGAAAGTAGAAACACGCCCGATTACAACGGTATCTGTATTTTTTCCCTAGGCCATTCTGGTCAATCGTTTGGAGCAGCAGAAGTGCGAAAAATTTGTTGTCTTCTTAACCATTTCTTAGCTTCAAACTCCCATATCTCGCGAACGGATTGACCTAACCCAAAAATTCCTATTGCATCTGATAATAGAAACTCGCCCGATTACAACGGTATGTGTATTTTTTCCCTAGGCCATTCTGGTTAAGCGTTTGGGGCAGCAGAATTGCGAAAAATTTTTTGCCTTCTCAACCATTTCTTGGCTTCAAACTCCCATATCTCGCGAACGGATAGACCTAACCCAAAAATTCCTGTTGCCTGTGAAAGTAGAAATTCGCCCGATTACAACGGTATGTGTATTTTTTCCCTAGCCCATTCTGGTTAAGAGTTTGGAGCAGCAGAATAGCGAAAAATTTGTTGTCTTCTTAACCATTTCTTAGCTTCAAACTCCGTTATCTCGCGAACGGATTGAACTAACCCAAAAATTACTGTTGCATCTGAAAGTAGAAACTCGCCCGATTACAGCGGTATGTGTTGTTTTTCCCTAGGCCATTCTGGTTAAGCGTTTGGAGCAGCAGAATTGCGAAAAATTTTTTGCCTTCTCAACCATTTCTTGGCTTCAAACTCCCATATCTCGCGAACGGGTGGACCTAACCCAAAAATTTCTATTGCATCTGAAAGTAGAAACTCGCCCGATTACAACGGTATGTGTATTTTTTCCCTAGGCCATTCTGGTTAAGCGTTTGGAGCAGCAGAATTGCGAAAAATTTTTTGCCTTCTCAACCATTTCTTAGCTTCAAACTCCCAAATCTCGCGAACGGATTGACGTAACCCAAAAATTCCTATTGCATCTGAAAGTAGAAACTCGCCCGATTACAACGATATGCGTATTTTTTCCTTAGGGCATTCTGGTTAAGCGTTTGGAGCAGCAGAATTGCAAAAAATGTTTTCCTTCTCAACCATTTCTTGGCTTCAAACTCCCATATCTCGCGAACGGATTGACCTAACCCAAAAATTCCTATTGCATCTGAAAGTAGATACTCGCCCGATTACAGCGGTATGTGTATTTTTTCCCTAGGCCATTCTGGTCAAGCGTTTGAAGCAGCAGAATAGCGAACAATTTTTTGCCTTCTCAACCATTTCTTGGCTTCAAACTCCCATATCTCGCGAACGGATTGACCTAACCCAAAAATTCCTGTTGCGTCTGAAAGTAGAAACACGCCCGATTACAACGGTATGTGTATTTTTTCCCTAGGCCATTCTGGTCAAGCGTTTGGAGCAGCAGTAGTGCGAACAATTTGTTGTCTTCTTTACCATTTCTTAGCTTCAAACTCCCATATCTCGCGAACGGATTGAACTAACCCAAAAATTCCTGTTGCATCTGAAAGAAGAAACTCGCCCGATTACAACGGTATGTGTATTTTTTCCCTAGGCCATTCTGGTCAAGCGTTTGAAGCAGCAGAATAGCGAACAATTTTTTGCCTTCTCAACCATTTCTTGGCTTCAAACTCCCATATCTCGCGAACGGATTGACCTAACCCAAAAATTCCTGTTTCGTCTGAAAGTAGAAACACGCCCGATTACAGCGGTATGTGTATTTTTTTCCCTAGGCCATTCTGGTCAAGCGTTTGGAGCAGCAGAAGTGCGAAAAATTTGTTGCCTTCTTAACCATTTCTTGGCTTCAAAGTCTCATATCTCGCGAACGGATTGACCTATCCCAAAAATTCCTATTGCATCTGAAAGTAGAAACTCGCCCGATTACAACGGTATGTGTATTTTTTCCCTAGGCCATTCTGGTTAAGCGTTTGGAGCAGCAGAATTGTGAAAAATTTTTTGCCTTCTCTACCATTTCTTGGCTTCAAACTCCCATATCTCGCGAACGGATTGACCTAACCCAAAAATTCCTATTGCACCTGAAAGTAGAAACTCGCCCGATTACAACGGTATGTGTATTTTTTTCCTAGGCCATTCTGGTTAAGCGTTTGGAGCAGCAGAAGTGCGAAAAATTTGTTGTCTTCTCAACCATTTCTTAGCTTCAAACTCCCATATCTCGCGAACGGACTGACGTAACCCAAAATTTCCTATTGCATCTGAAAGAAGAAACTCGCCCGATTACAACGGTATGTGTATTTTTTCCCTAGTCCATTCTGGTTAAGCGTTTGGAGCAGCAGAATTGCGAAAAATTTTTTGCCTTCTCAACCATTTCTTGGCTTCAAAGTCTCATATCTCGCGAACGGATTGACCTATCCCAAAAATTCCTATTGCATCTGAAAGTAGAAACTCGCCCGATTACAAGAGAATGTGTATTTTTTCCCTAGGCCATTCTGGTTAAGCGTTTGGAGCAGCAGAATTGCGAAAAATTTTTTGCCTTCTCAACCATTTCTTAGCTTCAAACTCCCATACCTCGCGAACGGATTGACATAACCCAAAATTTCCTGTTGCATCTGAAAGTAGAAACTCGCACGATTACAACGGTTTGTGTATTTTTTCCCTAGGCCATTCTGGTTAAGCTTTCGGAGCAGCAGAATTGCGAAAAATTTTTTGCCTCCTCAACCATTTCTTGTCTTCAAACTCCCAAATCTCGCGAACGGATTGACCTAACCCAAAAATTCCTGTTGCATCTGAAAGAAGAAACTCGCCCGATTACAACGGTATGTGTATTTTTTCCCTAGGCCATTCTGGTTAAGCGTTTGGAGCAGCAGAATTGCGAAAAATTTTTTGCCTTCTCAACCATTTCTTGGCTTCGAACTCCCATATCTCGCGAACGGATTGACCTAACCCAAAAATTCCTATTGCATCTGAAAGTAGAAACTCGCCCGATTACAGCGGTATGTGTATTTTTTCCCTAGGCAATTCTGGTTAAGGGTTTGGGGCAGCAGAATTGCGAAAAATTTTTTGCCTTCTCAACCATTTCTTGGCTTCAAACTCCCATATCTCGCGAACGGATTGACCTAACCCAAAAATTCCTGTTGCATCTGAAAGTAGAAACTCGCCCGATTACAGCGGTATGTGTATTTTTTCCCTAGGCCATTCTTGTTAAGCGTTTGGAGCAGCAGAATTGCGAAGAATTTTTTGCCTTCTCAACCATTTCTTGGCTTCAAAGTCTCATATCTCGCGAACGGATTGACCTAACCCAAAAATTCCTATTGCACCTGAAAGTAGAAACTCGCCCGATTACAACGGTTTGTGTATTTTTTCCCTAGGCCATTCTGGTTAAGCGTTTGGAGCAGCAGAATTGTGAAAAATTTTTTGCCTTCTCTACCATTTCTTGGCTTCAAACTCCCATATCTCGCGAACGGATTGACCTAACCCAAAAATTCCTATTGCATCTGAAAGTAGAAACTCGCCCGATTACAACGGTATGTGTATTTTTTCCCTAGGCCATTCTGGTTAAGCGTTTGGAGCAGCAGAATTGCAAAAAATTTTTTGCTTTCTCAAGCATTTCTTGGCTTCAAACTCCCATATCTCGCGAACGGATTGACCTAACCCAAAAATTCCTATTGCACCTGAAAGTAGAAACTCGCCCGATTACAACGGTATGTGTATTTTTTCCCTAGGCCATTCTGGTTAAGAGTTTGGAGCAGCAGAATTGTGAAAAATTTTTTGCCTTCTCAACCATTTCTTGGCTTCAAAGTCTCATATCTCGCGAACGGATTGACATATCCCAAAAATTCCTATTGCATCTGAAAGTAGAAACTCGCCCGATTACAACGGTATGTGTATTTTTTCCCTAGGCCATTCTGGTTAAGCGTTTGGAGCAGCAGAATTGTGAAAAATTTTTTGCCTTCTCTACCATTTCTTGGCTTCAAACTCCCATATCTCGCGAACGGATTGACCTAACCCAAAAATTCCTATTGCACCTGAAAGTAGAAACTCGCCCGATTACAACGGTATGTGTATTTTTTTCCTAGGCCATTCTGGTTAAGCGTTTGGAGCAGCAGAAGTGCGAAAAATTTGTTGTCTTCTCAACCATTTCTTAGCTTCAAACTCCCATATCTCGCGAACGGACTGACGTAACCCAAAATTTCCTATTGCATCTGAAAGAAGAAACTCGCCCGATTACAACGGTATGTGTATTTTTTCCCTAGTCCATTCTGGTTAAGCGTTTGGAGCAGCAGAATTGCGAAAAATTTTTTGCCTTCTCAACCATTTCTTGGCTTCAAAGTCTCATATCTCGCGAACGGATTGACCTATCCCAAAAATTCCTATTGCATCTGAAAGTAGAAACTCGCCCGATTACAAGAGAATGTGTATTTTTTCCCTAGGCCATTCTGGTTAAGCGTTTGGAGCAGCAGAATTGCGAAAAATTTTTTGCCTTCTCAACCATTTCTTAGCTTCAAACTCCCATACCTCGCGAACGGATTGACATAACCCAAAATTTCCTGTTGCATCTGAAAGTAGAAACTCGCACGATTACAACGGTTTGTGTATTTTTTCCCTAGGCCATTCTGGTTAAGCTTTCGGAGCAGCAGAATTGCGAAAAATTTTTTGCCTTCTCAACCATTTCTTGTCTTCAAACTCCCAAATCTCGCGAACGGATTGACCTAACCCAAAAATTCCTATTGCATCTGAAAGTAGAAACTCGCCCCATTACAACGGTATGTGTATTTTTTCCCTAGGCCATTCTGGTTATGCGTTTGGAGCAGCAGAAATGCGAAAAAATTTTTGCCTTCTCAACCATTTCTTGTCCTCAAACTCCCAAATCTCGCGAACGGGTTGAACTAACGCAAAAATTTCTATTGCATCTGAAAGTAGAAACTCGCCCGATTACAACGGTATGTGTATTTTTTCCCTAGGCCATTCTGGTTAAGCGTTTGGAGCAGCAGAATTGCGAAAAATTTTTTGCCTTCTCAACCATTTCTTAGCTTCAAACTCCCAAATCTCGCGAACGGATTGACGTAACCCAAAAATTCCTATTGCATCTGAAAGTAGAAACTCTCCCGATTACAACGGTATGTGTATTTTTTTCCTAGGCAATTCTGGTTAAGCGTTTGGAGCAGCAGAATTGCGAAAAATTTTTTGCCTTCTCAACCATTTCTTGGCTTCAAACTCCCATATATCGCGAACGGATTGACCTAACCCAAAAATTCCTGTTGCGTCTGAAAGTAGAAACACGCCCGATTACAACGGTATGTGTATTTTTTCCCTAGGCCATTCTAGTTAAGCGTTTGGAGCAGCAGTAGTGCGAACAATTTGTTGTCTTCTTTACCATTTCTTAGCTTCAAAATCCCATATCTCGCGAACGGATTGACCTAACCCAAAAATTCCTGTTGCATCTGAAAGAAGAAACTCGCCCGATTACAACGGTATGTGTATTTTTTCCCTAGGCCATTCTGGTTAAGCGTTTGGAGCAGCAGAATTGCGAAAAATTTTTTGTCTTCTCAACCTTTTCTTGGCTTCAAACTCCCATATCTCGCGAACGGATTGACCTATCCCAAAAATTCCTATTGCATCTGAAAGTAGAAACTCGCCCGATTACAACGGTATGTGTATTTTTTCCCTAGGCCATTCTGGTTAAGCGTTTGGAGCAGCAGAATTGTGAAAAATTTTTTGCCTTCTCTACCATTTCTTGGCTTCAAACTCCCATATCTCGCGAACGGATTGACCTAACCCAAAAATTCCTATTGCACTTGAAAGTAGAAACTCGCCCGAATACAACGGTATGTGTATTTTTTTCCTAGGCCATTCTGGTTAAGCGTTTGGAGCAGCAGAAGTGCGAAAAATTTGTTGTCTTCTCAACCATTTCTTAGCTTCAAACTCCCATATCTCCGGAACGGATTGACGCAACCCAAAATTTCCTATTGCATCTGAAAGTAGAAACTCGCCCGATTACAACGGTATGTGTATTTTTTCCCTAGGCCATTCTGGTTAAGCGTTTGGAGCAGCAGAATTGCGAAAAATTTTTTGCCTTCTCAACCATTTCTTGGCTTCAAAGTCTCATATCCCGCGAACGGATTGACCTAACCCAAAAATTCATATTGCATCTGAAAGTAGAAACTCGCCCGATTACAACGGTATGTGTATTTTTTCCCTAGGCCATTCTGGTTAAGCGTTTGGAGCAGCAGAATTGCGAAAAATTTTTTGCCTTCTCTACCATTTCTTGGCTTCAAACTCCCATATCTCGCGAACGGCTTGACCTAACCCAAAAATTCCTATTGCGTCTGAAAGTAGAAACTCGCCCGATTACAACGGTATGTGTATTTTTTCCCTAGGCCATTCTGGTTAAGCGTTTGGAGCAGCAGAATTGCGAAAAATTTTTTGCCTTCTCAACCATTTCTTGGCTTCAAAGTCTCATATCTCGCGAACGGATTGACCTAACCCAAAAATTCCTATTGCACCTAAAAGTAGAAACTCGCCCGATTACAACGGTTTGTGTATTTTTTCCCTAGGCCATTCTGGTTAAGCGTTTGGAGCAGCAGAATTGTGAAAAATTTTTTGCCTTCTCTACCATTTCTTGGCTTCAAACTCCCATATCTCGCGAACGGATTGACCCAACCCATAAATTCCTATTGCATCTGAAAGTAGAAACTCGCCCGATTACAACGGTATGTGTATTTTTTCCCTAGGCCATTCTGGTTAAGCGTTTGGAGCAGCAGAATTGCGAAAAATTTTTTGCTTATCTCAAGCATTTCTTGGCTTCAAACTCCCATATCTCGCGAACGGATTGACCTAACCCAAAAATTCCTATTGCACCTGAAAGTAGAAAATCGCCCGATTACAACGGTATGTGTATTTTTTCCCTAGGCCATTCTGGTTAAGCGTTTGGAGCAGCAGAATTGTGAAAAATTTTTTGCCTTCTCAACCATTTCTTGGCTTCAAAGTCTCATATCTCGCGAACGGATTGACCTATCCCAAAAATTCCTATTGCATCTGAAAGTAGAAACTCGCCCGATTACAACGGTATGTGTATTTTTTCCCTAGGCCATTCTGGTTAAGCGTTTGGAGCAGCAGAATTGTGAAAAATTTTTTGCCTTCTCTACCATTTCTTGGCTTCAAACTCCCATATCTCGCGAACGGATTGACCTATCCCAAAAATTCCTATTGCATCTGAAAGTAGAAACTCGCCCGATTACAACGGTATGTGTATTTTTTCCCTAGGCCATTCTGGTCAAGCGTTTGGAGCAGCAGTAGTGCGAACAATTTGTTGTCTTCTTTACCATTTCTTAGCTTCAAACTCCCATATCTCGCGAACGGATTGACCTAACCCAAAAATTCCTGTTGCATCTGAAAGAAGAAACTCGCCCGATTACAACGGTATGTGTATTTTTTCCCTAGGCCATTCTGGTCAAGCGTTTGAAGCAGCAGAATAGCGAACAATTTTTTGCCTTCTCAACCATTTCTTGGCTTCAAACTCCCATATCTCGCGAACGGATTGACCTAACCCAAAAATTCCTGTTGCGTCTGAAAGTAGAAACACGCCCGATTACAACGGTATGTGTATTTTTTCCCTAGGCCATTCTGGTCAAGCGTTTGGAGCAGCAGAAGTGCGAAAAATTTGTTGCCTTCTTAACCATTTCTTAGCTTCAAACTCCCATATCTCGCGAACGGATTGACCTAACCCAAAAATTCCTATTGCATCTGATAATAGAAACTCGCCCGATTACAACGGTATGTGTATTTTTTCCCTAGGCCATTCTGGTTAAGCGTTTGGAGCAGCAGAATTGCGAAAAATTTTTTGCCTTCTCAACCATTTCTTGGCTTCAAACTCCCATATCTCGCGAACGGATTGACCTAACCCAAAAATTCCTATTGCATCTGAAAGTAGAAACTCGCCCGATTACAGCGGTATGTGTATTTTTTCCCTAGGCAATTCTGGTTAAGGGTTTGGAGCAGCAGAATTGCGAAAAATTTTTTGCCTTCTCAACCATTTCTTGGCTTCAAACTCCCATATCTCGCGAACGGATTGACCTAACCCAAAAATTCCTGTTGCATCTGAAAGTAGAAACTCGCCCGATTACAACGGTATGTGTATTTTTTCCCTAGGCCATTCTGGTCAAGCGTTTGGAGCAGCAGAAGTGCGAAAAATTTGTTGCCTTCTTAACCATTTCTTAGCTTCAAACTCCCATATCTCGCGAACGGATTGACCTAACCCAAAAATTCCTATTGCATCTGATAATAGAAACTCGCCCGATTACAACGGTATGTGTATTTTTTCCCTAGGCCATTCTGGTTAAGCGTTTGGAGCAGCAGAATTGCGAAAAATTTTTTGCCTTCTCAACCATTTCTTGGCTTCAAACTCCCATATCTCGCGAACGGATTGACCTAACCCAAAAATTCCTATTGCATCTGAAAGTAGAAACTCGCCCGATTACAGCGGTATGTGTATTTTTTCCCTAGGCAATTCTGGTTAAGGGTTTGGAGCAGCAGAATTGCGAAAAAATTTTTGCCTTCTCAACCATTTCTTGGCTTCAAACTCCCATATCTCGCGAACGGATTGACCTAACCCAAAAATTCCTGTTGCATCTGAAAGTAGAAACTCGCCCGATTACAGCGGTATGTGTATTTTTTCCCTAGGCCATTCTTGTTAAGCGTTTGGAGCAGCAGAATTGCGAAGAATTTTTTGCCTTCTCAACCATTTCTTGGCTTCAAAGTCTCATATCTCGCGAACGGATTGACCTAACCCAAAAATTCCTATTGCACCTGAAAGTAGAAACTCGCCCGATTACAACGGTTTGTGTATTTTTTCCCTAGGCCATTCTGGTTAAGCGTTTGGAGCAGCAGAATTGTGAAAAATTTTTTGCCTTCTCTACCATTTCTTGGCTTCAAACTCCCATATCTCGCGAACGGATTGACCTAACCCAAAAATTCCTATTGCATCTGAAAGTAGAAACTCGCCCGATTACAACGGTATGTGTATTTTTTCCCTAGGCCATTCTGGTTAAGCGTTTGGAGCAGCAGAATTGCGAAAAATTTTTTGCTTTCTCAAGCATTTCTTGGCTTCAAACTCCCATATCTCGCGAACGGATTGACCTAACCCAAAAATTCCTATTGCACCTGAAAGTAGAAACTCGCCCGATTACAACGGTATGTGTATTTTTTCCCTAGGCCATTCTGGTTAAGAGTTTGGAGCAGCAGAATTGTGAAAAATTTTTTGCCTTCTCAACCATTTCTTGGCTTCAAAGTCTCATATCTCGCGAACGGATTGACCTATCCCAAAAATTCCTATTGCATCTGAAAGTAGAAACTCGCCCGATTACAACGGTATGTGTATTTTTTCCCTAGGCCATTCTGGTTAAGCGTTTGGAGCAGCAGAATTGTGAAAAATTTTTTGCCTTCTCTACCATTTCTTGGCTTCAAACTCCCATATCTCGCGAACGGATTGACCTAACCCAAAAATTCCTATTGCACCTGAAAGTAGAAACTCGCCCGATTACAACGGTATGTGTATTTTTTCCCTAGGCCATTCTGGTTAAGAGTTTGGAGCAGCAGAATTGTGAAAAATTTTTTGCCTTCTCAACCATTTCTTGGCTTCAAACTCCCATATCTCGCGAACGGATAGACCTAACCCAAAAATTCCTGTTGCGTGTGAAAGTAGAAACTCGCCCGATTACAACGGTATGTGTATTTTTCCCCTAGCCCATTCTGGTTAAGAGTTTGGAGCAGCAGAATTGCGAAAAATTGTTTGCATTCTCAACCATTTCTTGGCTTCAAACTCCCATATCTCGCGAACGGATTGACCTAACCCAAAAATTCCTGTTGCGTCTGAAAGTAGAAACTCGCCCGATTACAACGGTATGTGTATTTTTTCCCTAGGCCATTCTGGTTAAGCGTTTGGAGCAGCAGAAGTGCGAAAAATTTGTTGTCTTCTTAACCATTTCTTAGCTTCAAACTCCCATATCTCGCGAACGGATTGAACTAACCCAAAAATTCCTGTTGCATCTGAAAGTAGAAACTCGCCCGATTACAACGGTTTGTGTATTTTTTCCCTAGGCCATTCTGGTTAAGCGTTTGGAGCAGCAGAATTGTGAAAAATTTTTTGCCTTCTCTACCATTTCTTGGCTTCAAACTCCCATATCTCGCGAACGGATTGACCTAACCCAAAAATTCCTATTGCATCTGAAAGTAGAAACTCGCCCGATTACAACGGTATGTGTATTTTTTCCCTAGGCCATTCTGGTTAAGCGTTTGGAGCAGCAGAATTGCGAAAAATTTTTTGCTTTCTCAAGCATTTCTTGGCTTCAAACTCCCATATCTCGCGAACGGATTGACCTAACCCAAAAATTCCTATTGCACCTGAAAGTAGAAACTCGCCCGATTACAACGGTATGTGTATTTTTTCCCTAGGCCATTCTGGTTAAGAGTTTGGAGCAGCAGAATTGTGAAAAATTTTTTGCCTTCTCAACCATTTCTTGGCTTCAAAGTCTCATATCTCGCGAACGGATTGACCTATCCCAAAAATTCCTATTGCATCTGAAAGTAGAAACTCGCCCGATTACAACGGTATGTGTATTTTTTCCCTAGGCCATTCTGGTTAAGCGTTTGGAGCAGCAGAATTGTGAAAAATTTTTTGCCTTCTCTACCATTTCTTGGCTTCAAACTCCCATATCTCGCGAACGGATTGACCTAACCCAAAAATTCCTGTTGCATCTGAAAGTAGAAACTCGCCCGATTACAACGGTATGTGTATTTTTTCCCTAGGCCATACTGGTCAAGCGTTTGGAGCAGCAGAAGTGCGAAAAATTTGTTGCCTTCTTAACCATTTCTTAGCTTCAAACTCCCATATCTCGCGAACGGATTGACCTAACCCAAAAATTCCTATTGCATCTGATAATAGAAACTCGCCCGATTACAACGGTATGTGTATTTTTCCCCTAGGCCATTCTGGTTAAGCGTTTGGAGCAGCAGAATTGCAAAAAATGTTTTACCTTCTCAACCATTTCCTGGATTCAAACTCCCATATCTCGCGAACGGATTGACCTAACCCAAAAATTCCTATTGCATCTGAAAGTAGAAACTCGCCCGATTACAGCGGTATGTGTATTTTTTCCCTAGGCAATTCTGGTTAAGCGTTTGAAGCAGCAGAATAGCGAATAATTTTTTGCCTTCTCAACCATTTCTTGGCTTCAAACTCCCATATCTCGCGAACGGATTGACCTAACCAAAAAATTCCTGTTGCAACTGAAAGAAGAAACACGCCCGATTACAACGGTATGTGTATTTTTTCCCTAGGCCATTCTGGTCAAGCGTTTGGAGCCGCAGAAGTGCGAAAAATTTGTTGCCTTCTTAACCATTTCTTAGCTTCAAACTCCCATATCTCGCGAACGGATTGACCTAACCCAAAAATTCCTGTTGCAACTGAAAGAAGAAACACGCCCGATTACAACGGTATGTGTATTTTTTCCCTAGGCCATTCTGGTCAAGCGTTTGGAGCAGCAGAAGTGCGAAAAATTTGTTGCCTTCTTAACCATTTCTTAGCTTCAAACTCCCATATCTCGCGAACGGATTGACCTAACCCAAAAATTCCTATTGCATCTGATAATAGAAACTCGCCCGATTACAACGGTATGTGTATTTTTCCCCTAGGCCATTCTGGTTAAGCGTTTGGAGCAGCAGAATTACCAAAAATTGTATGCCTTCTCAACCATTTCTTGGCTTCAAACTCCCATATCTCGCGAACGGATAGACCTAACCCAAAAATTCCTGTTGCGTGTGAAAGTAGAAACTCGCCCGATTACAACGGTATGTGTATTTTTCCCCTAGCCCATTCTGGTTAAGAGTTTGGAGCAGCAGAATAGCGAAAAATTGTTTGCATTCTCAACCATTTCTTGGCTTCAAACTCCCATATCTGGCGAACGGATTGACCTAACCCAAAAATTCCTGTTGCGTCTGAAGGTAGAAACTCGCCCGATTACAACGGTATGTGTATTTTTTCCGTAGGCCATTCTGGTTAAGCGTTTGGAGCAGCAGAAGTGCGTAAAATTTGTTGTCTTCTTAACCATTTCTTAGCTTCAAACTCCCATATCTCGCGAACGGATTGAACTAACCCAAAAATTCCTGTTGCATCTGAAAGTAGAAACTCGCCCGATTACAACGGTATGTGTATTTTTTCCCTAGGCCATTCTGGTTAAGCGTTTGGAGCAGCAGAATTGCAATAAATGTTTTACCTTCTCAACCATTTCCTGGATTCAAACTCCCATATCTCCCGAACGGATTGACCTAACCCAAAAATTCCTATTGCATCTGAAAGTAGAAACTCGCCCGATTACAACGGTATGTGTATTTTTTCCCTAGGCCATTCTGGTTAAGCGTTTGGAGCAGCAGAATTGCGAAAAATTTTTTGCCTTCTCAACCATTTCTTGGCTTCAAACTCCCATATCTCGCGAACGGATTGACCTAACCCAAAAATTCCTGTTGCATCTGAAAGTAGAAACTCGCCCGATTACAGCGGTATGTGTATTTTTCCATAGGCCACTCTGGTTAAGCGTTTGGAGCAGCAGAATTGCGAAAAATTTTTTGTCTTCTCAACCATTTCTTAGCTTCAAAGTCCCATATCTCGCGAACGGATTGACCAAACCCAAAAATTCCTGTTGCGTCTGAATGTAGAACCTCGCCCGATTACAAGGGTAAGTGTATTTTTTCCCTAGGCCATTCTGGTTAAGCGTTTGGAGCAGCAGAAGTGCGAAAAATTTGTTTCCTTCTCAACCATTCCTTGGCTCCAAAGTCCCATATCTCGCGAACGGATTGACGTAACCCAAAAATTCGTATTGCATCTCAAAGTAGAAACTCGCCCGATTACAACGGTACGTGTATTTTTCCCTTAGGCCACTCTGGTTAAGCGATTGGAGCAGCAGAAGTGCGAAAAATTTATTGTCTTCTCAACCATTTCTTAGCTTCAAACTCCCAAATCTCGCGAACGGATTGACGTAACCCAAAAATTCCTATTTCATCTGAAAGTAGAAACTCGCCCGATTACAACGATATGCGTATTTTTTCCCTAGGGCATTCTGGTTAAGCGTTTGGAGCAGCAGAATTGCAAAAAATGTTTTACCTTCTCAACCGTTTCTTGGCTTCAAACTCCCATATCTCGCGAACGGATTGACCTAACCCAAAAATTCCTATTGCATCTGAAAGTAGAAACTCGCCCGATTACAACGGTATGTGTATTTTTTCCCTAGGCCATTCTGGTTAAGCGTTTGGAGCAGCAGAATTGCGAAAAATTTTTTGCCTTCTTAACCATTTCTTAGCTTCAAACTCCCATATCTCGCGAACGGATTGACCTAACCCAAAAATTCCTATTGCATCTGATAATAGAAACTCGCCCGATTACAACGGTATGTGTATTTTTCCCCTAGGCCATTCTGGTTAAGCGTTTGGAGCAGCAGAATTACCAAAAATTGTATGCCTTCTCAACCATTTCTTGGCTTCAAACTCCCATATCTCGCGAACGGATAGACCTAACCCAAAAATTCCTGTTGCGTGTGAAAGTAGAAACTCGCCCGATTACAACGGTATGTGTATTTTTCCCCTAGCCCATTCTGGTTAAGAGTTTGGAGCAGCAGAATAGCGAAAAATTGTTTGCATTCTCAACCATTTCTTGGCTTCAAACTCCCATATCTGGCGAATGGATTGAACTAACCCAAAAATTCCTGTTGCATCTGAAAGTAGAAACTCGCCCGATTACAACGGTATGTGTATTTTTTCCATAGGCCACTCTGGTTAAGCGTTTGGAGCAGCAGAATTGCGAAAAATTTTTTGTCTTCTCAACCATTTCTTGGCTTCAAACTCCCATATCTCGCGGACGGATTGACCAAACCCAAAAATTCCTGTTGCGTGTGAAAGTAGAATCTCGCCCGATTACAACGGTACGTGTATTTTTTCCCTAGCCCATTCTGGTTAAGCGTTTGGAGCAGCAGAATTGCGAAAAATTTTTTGTCTTTTCAACCATTTCTTAGCTTCAAAGTCCCATATCTCGCGAACGGATTGACCAAACCCAAAAATTCCTGTTGCGTCTGAATGTAGAACCTCGCCCGATTACAAGGGTAAGTGTATTTTTTCCCTAGGCCATTCTGGTTAAGCGTTTGGAGCAGCAGAAGTGCGAAAAATTTGTTTCCTTCTCTACCATTCCTTGGCTCCAAAGTCCCATATCTCGCGAACGGATTGACGTAGCCCAAAAATTCGTATTGCATCTCAAAGTAGAAACTCGCCCGATTACAACGGTATGTGTATTTTTTCCCTAGGCCATTCTGGTTATGCGTTTGGAGCAGCAGAATTGCAAAAAATGTTTTACCTTCTCAACCATTTCTTGGCTTCAAACTCCCATATCTCGCGAACGGATTGAACTAACCCAAAAATTCCTATTGCATCTGAAAGTAGAAACTCGCCCGATTACTGCGGTATGTGTATTTTTTCCCTAGGCAATTCTGGTTAAGCGCTTGGAGCAGCAGAATTGCGAAAAATTTTTTGCCTTCTCAACCATTTCTTGGATTCAAACTCCCATATATCGCGAACGGATTGACCTAACCCAAAAATTCCTGTTGCACCTGAAAGTAGAAACTCGCCGATTACAACGGTATGTGTATTTTTTCCCTAGGCCATTCTGGTTAAGCGTTTGGAGCAGCAGTAGTGCGAACAATTTGTTGTCTTCTTTACCATTTCTTAGCTTCAAACTCCCATATCTCGCGAACGGATTGACCTAACCCAAAAATTCCTGTTGCATCTGAAAGAAGAAACTCGCCCGATTACAACGGTATGTGCATTTTTTCCCTAGGCCATTCTGGTCAAGCGTATGAAGCAGCAGAATAGCGAACAATTTTTGCCTTCTCAACCATTTCTTGGCTTCAAACTCCCAAATCTCGCGAACGGATTGACGTAACCCAAAAATTCCTATTTCATCTGAAAGTAGAAACTCGCCCGATTACAACGATATGCGTATTTTTTCCCTAGGGCATTCTGGTTAAGCGTTTGGAGCAGCAGAATTGCAAAAAATGTTTTACCTTCTCAACCATTTCTTGGCTTCAAACTCCCATATCTCGCGAACGGATTGACCTAACCCAAAAATTCCTGTTGCATCTGAAAGTAGAAACTCGCCCGATTACAGCGGTATGTGTATTTTTCCGTAGGCCACTCTGGTTAAGCGTTTGGAGCAGCAGAATTGCGAAAAATTTTTTGTCTTCTCAACCATTTCTTGGCTTCAAACTCCCATATCTCGCGGACGGATTGACCAAACCCAAAAATTCCTGTTGCGTGTGAAAGTAGAATCTCGCCCGATTACAACGGTACGTGTATTTTTTCCCTAGCCCATTCTGGTTAAGCGTTTGGAGCAGCAGAAGTGCGAAAAATTTGTTTCCTTCTCAACCATTCCTTGGCTCCAAAGTCCCATATCTCGCGAACGGATTGACGTAACCCAAAAATTCCTATTGCATCTCAAAGTAGAAACTCGCCCGATTACAACGGTACGTGTATTTTTCCCTTAGGCCACTCTGGTTAAGCGATTGGAGCAGCAGAAGTGCGAAAAATTTATTGTCTTCTCAACCATTTCTTCGCTTCAAACTCCCATATCTCGCGAACGGATTTACCTAACCCAAAAATTCCTATTGCATCTGAAAGTAGAAACTCGCCCCATTACAACGGTATGTGTATTTTTTCCCTAGGCCATTCTGGTTATGCGTTTGGAGCAGCAGAAATGCGAAAAAATTTTTGCCTTCTCAACCATTTCTTGTCCTCAAACTCCCAAATCTCGCGAACGAGTGGACCTAACCCAAAAATTTCTATTGCATCTGAAAGTAGAAACTCGCCCGATTACAACGGTATGTGTATTTTTTCCCTAGGCCATTCTGGTTAAGCGTTTGGAGCAGCAGAATTGCGAAAAATTTTTTGCCTTCTCAACCATTTCTTAGCTTCAAACTCCCAAATCTCGCGAACGGATTGACGTAACCCAAAAATTCCTATTTCATCTGAAAGTAGAAACTCGCCCGATTACAACGATATGCGTATTTTTTCCCTAGGGCATTCTGGTTAAGCGTTTGGAGCAGCAGAATTGCAAAAAATGTTTTACCTTCTCAACCATTTCTTGGCTTCAAACTCCCATATCTCGCGAACGGATTGACCTAACCCAAAAATTCCTATTGCATCTGAAAGTAGAAACTCGCCCGATTACAGCGGTATGTGTATTTTTTCCCTAGGCAATTCTGGTTAAGCGCTTGGAGCAGCAGAATTGCGAAAAATTTTTTGCCTTCTCAACCATTTCTTGGCTTCAAACTCCCATATCTCGCGAACGGATAGACCTAACCCAAAAATTCCTGTTGCGTGTGAAAGTAGAAATTCGCCCGATTACAACGGTATGTGTATTTTTTCCCTAGCCCATTCTAATTAAGAGTTTGGAGCAGCAGAATAGCGAAAAATTTGTTGTCTTCTTAACCATTTCTTAGCTTCAAACTCCGTTATCTCGCGAACGGATTGAACTAACCCAAAAATTACTGTTGCATCTGAAAGTAGAAACTCGCCCGATTACAACGGTATGTGTTTTTTTTCCCTAGGCCATTCTGGTTAAGCGTTTGGAGCAGCAGAATTGCGAAAAATTTTTTGCCTTCTCAACCATTTCTTGGCTTCAAACTCCCATATCTCGCGAACGGATTGACCTAACCCAAAAATTCCTATTGCATCTGAAAGTAGAAACTCGCCCGATTACAACGGTATGTGTATTTTTTCCCTAGGCCATTCTGGTTAAGCGTTTGGAGCAGCAGAATTGCGAAAAATTTTTTGCCTTCTCAACCATTTCTTGGCTTCAAACTCCCATATCTCGCGAACGGATTGACCTAACCCAAAAATTCCTGTTGCATCTGAAAGTAGAAACTCGCCCGATTACAGCGGTATGTGTATTTTTTCCATAGGCCATTCTGGTTAAGCGTTTGGAGCAGCAGAATTGCGAAAAATTTTTTGTCTTCTCAACCATTTCTTGGCTTCAAACTACCACATATCGCGGACGGATTGACCAAACCCAAAAATTCCTGTTGCGTGTGAAAGTAGAAACTCGCCCGATTACAACGGTACGTGTATTTTTTCCCTAGCCCATTCTGGTTAAGCGTTTGGAGCAGCAGAATTGCGAAAAATTTTTTGTCTTCTCAACCATTTCTTAGCTTCAAAGTCCCATATCTCGCGAACGGATTGACCAAACCCAAAAATTCCTGTTGCGTCTGAATGTAGAACCTCGCCCGATTACAAGGGTAAGTGTATTTTTTCCCTAGGCCATTCTGGTTAAGCGTTTGGAGCAGCAGAAGTGCGAAAAATTTTTTGCCTTCTCAACCATTTCTTGGCTCCAAAGTCCCATATCTCTCGAACGGATTGACCTAACCCAAAAATTCCTATTGCATCTGAAAGTAGAAACTCGCCCGATTACAACGGTACGTGTATTTTTCCCTTAGGCCATTCTGGTTAAGCGATTGGAGCAGCAGAAGTGCGAAAAATTTATTGTCTTCTCAACCATTTCTTCGCTTCAAACTCCCATATCTCGCGAACGGATTGACCTAACCCAAAAATTCCTATTGCATCTGAAAGTAGAAACTCGCCCCATTACAACGGTATGTGTATTTTTTCCCTAGGCCATTCTGGTTATGCGTTTGGAGCAGCAGAAATGCGAAAAAATTTTTGCCTTCTCAACCATTTCTTGTCCTCAAACTCCCAAATCTCGCGAACGGGTGCACCTAACCCAAAAATTTCTATTGCATCTGAAAGTAGAAACTCGCCCGATTACAACGGTATGTGTATTTTTTCCCTAGGCCATTCTGGTTAAGCGTTTGGAGCAGCAGAATTGCGAAAAATTTTTTGCCTCCTCAACCATTTCTTAGCTTCAAACTCCCAAATCTCGCGAACGGATTGACGTAACCCAAAAATTCCTATTGCATCTGAAAGTAGAAACTCGCCCGATTACAACGATATGCGTATTTTTTCCCTAGTGCATTCTGGTTAAGCGTTTGGAGCAGCAGAATTGCAAAAAATGTTTTACCTTCTCAACCATTTCTTGGCTTCAAACTCCCATATCTCGCGAACGGATTGACCTAACCCAAAAATTCCTATTGCATCTGAAAGTAGATACTCGCCCGATTACAGCGGTATGTGTATTTTTTCCCTAGGCCATTCTGGTCAAGCGTTTGAAGCAGCAGAATAGCGAACAATTTTTTGCCTTCTCAACCATTTCTTGGCTTCAAACTCCCATATCTCGCGAACGGATTGACCTAACCCAAAAATTCCTGTTGCGTCTGAAAGTAGAAACACGCCCGATTACAACGGTATGTGTATTTTTTCCCTAGGCCATTCTGGTCAAGCGTTTGGAGCAGCAGTAGTGCGAACAATTTGTTGTCTTCTTTACCATTTCTTAGCTTCAAACTCCCATATCTCGCGAACGGATTGACCTAACCCAAAAATTCCTGTTGCATCTGAAAGAAGAAACTCGCCCGATTACAACGGTATGTGTATTTTTTCCCTAGGCCACTCTGGTCAAGCGTTTGAAGCAGCAGAATAGCGAACAATTTTTTGCCTTCTCAACCATTTCTTGGCTTCAAACTCCCATATCTCGCGAACGGATTGACCTAACCCAAAAATTCCTGTTGCGTCTGAACGTAGAAACACGCCCGATTACAACGGTATGTGTATTTTTTCCCTAGGCCATTCTGGTCAAGCGTTTGGAGCAGCAGAAGTGCGAACAATTTTTTGCCTTCTTAACCATTTCTTAGCTTCAAACTCCCATATCTCGCGAACGGATTGACCTAACCCAAAAATTCCTATTGCATCTGATAATAGAAACTCGCCCGATTACAACGGTATGTGTATTTTTTCCCTAGGCCATTCTGGTTAAGCGTTTGGAGCAGCAGAATTGCGAAAAATTTTTTGCCTTCTCAACCATTTCTTGGCTTCAAACTCCCATATCTCGCGAACGGATTGACCAAACCCAGAAGTTCCTGCTGCGTCTGAAAGTAGAAACTCACCCGATTACAACGATATGCGTATTTTTTCCCTAAGCCATTCTGGTTAAGCGTTTGGAGCAGCAGAATTGCGAAAAATCTTTTGCCTTCTCAACCATTTCTTGGCTTCAAACTCCCATATCTCGCGAACGGATTGACCTAACCCAAAAATTCCTATTGCATCTGAAAGTAGAAACTCGCCCGATTACAGCGGTATGTGTATTTTTTCCCTAGGCAATTCTGGTTAAGGGTTTGGAGCAGCAGAATTGCGAAAAATTTTTTGCCTTCTCAACCATTTCTTGGCTTCAAACTCCCATATCTCGCGAACGGATTGACCTAACCCAAAAATTCCTGTTGCACCTGAAAGTAGAAACTCGCCGATTACAACGGAATGTGTATTTTTTCCCTAGGCCATTCTGGTTAAGCGTTTGGAGCAGCAGTAGTGCGAACAATTTGTTGTCTTCTTTACCATTTCTTAGCTTCAAACTCCCATATCTCGCGAACGGATTGACCTAACCCAAAAATTCCTGTTGCATCTGAAAGAAGAAACTCGCCCGATTACAACGGTATGTGTATTTTTTCCCTAGGCCATTCTGGTCGAGCGTTTGAAGCAGCAGAATAGCGAACAATTTTTTGCCTTCTCAACCATTTCTTGGCTTCAAACTCCCATATCTCGCGAACGGATAGACATAACCCAAAAATTCCTGTTGCGTGTGAAAGTAGAAATTCGCCCGATTACAACGGTATGTGTATTTTTTCCCTAGCCCATTCTGGTTAAGAGTTTGGAGCAGCAGAATAGCGAAAAATTTGTTGTCTTCTTAACCATTTCTTAGCTTCAAACTCCGTTATCTCGCGAACGGATTGAACTAACCCAAAAATTACTGTTGCATCTGAAAGTAGAAACTCGCCCGATTACAACGGTATGTGTATTTTTTCCCTAGGCCATTCTGGTCAAGCGTTTGATGCAGCAGAATAGCGAAAAATTTGTTGTCTTCTTAACCATTTCTTAGCTTCAAACTCCGTTATCTCGCGAACGGATTGAACTAACCCAAAAATTACTGTTGCGTCTGAAAGTAGAAACTCGCCCGATTACAACGGTATGCGTTTTTTTTCCCTAGGCCATTCTGGTTAAGCGTTTGGAGCAGCAGAATTGCGAAAAATTTTTTGCCTTCTCAACCATTTCTTGGCTTCAAACTCCCATATCTCGCGAACGGGTGGACCTAACCCAAAAATTTCTATTGCATCTGAAAGTAGAAACTCGCCCGATTACAACGGTATGTGTATTTTTTCCCTAGGCCATTCTGGTTAAGCGTTTGGAGCAGCAGAATTGCGAAAAATTTTTTGCCTTCTCAACCATTTCTTAGCTTCAAACTCCCAAATCTCGCGAACGGATTGACGTAACCCAAAAATTCCTATTGCATCTGAAAGTAGAAACTCGCCCGATTACAACGATATGCGTATTTTTTCCCTAGGCCATTCTGGTCAAGCGTTTGAAGCAGCAGAATAGCGAACAATTTTTTGCCTTCTCAACCATTTCTTGGCTTCAAACTCCCATATCTCGCGAACGGATTGACCTAACCCAAAAATTCCTGTTGCGTCTGAAAGTAGGAACACGCCCGATTACAACGGTATGTGTATTTTTTCCCTAGGCCATTCTGATCAAGCGTTTGGAGCAGCAGTAGTGCGAACAATTTGTTGTCTTCTTTACCATTTCTTAGCTTCAAACTCCCATATCTCGCGAACGGATTGACCTAACCCAAAAATTCCTGTTGCATCTGAAAGAAGAAACTCGCCCGATTACAACGGTATGTGTATTTTTTCCCTAGGCCATTCTGGTCAAGCGTTTGATGCAGCAGAATAGCGAACAATTTTTTGCCTTCTCAACCATTTCTTGGCTTCAAACTCCCATATCTCGCGAACGGATTGACCTAACCCAAAAATTCCTGTTGCGTCTGAAAGTAGAAACACGCCCGATTACAACGGTATGTGTATTTTTTCCCTAGGCCATTCTGGTTAAGCGTTTGGGGCAGCAGAATTGCGAAAAATTTTTTGCCTTCTCAACCATTTCTTGGCTTCAAACTCCCATATCTCGCGAACGGATAGACCTAACCCAAAAATTCCTGTTGCGTGTGAAAGTAGAAATTCGCCCGATTACAACGGTATGTGTATTTTTTCCCTAGCCCATTCTAATTAAGAGTTTGGAGCAGCAGAATAGCGAAAAATTTGTTGTCTTCTTAACCATTTCTTAGCTTCAAACTCCGTTATCTCGCGAACGGATTGAACTAACCAAAAAATTACTGTTGCATCTGAAAGTAGAAACTCGCCCGATTACAACGGTATGTGTTTTTTTTCCCTAGGCCATTCTGGTTAAGCGTTTGGAGCAGCAGAATTGCGAAAAATTTTTTGCCTTCTCAACCATTTCTTGGCTTCAAACTCCCATATCTCGCGAACGGATTGACCTAACCCAAAAATTCCTACTGCATCTGAAAGTAGAAACTCGCCCGATTACAACGGTATGTGTATTTTTTCCCTAGGCCATTCTGGTTAAGCGTTTGGAGCAGCAGAATTGCGAAAAATTTTTTGCCTTCTCAACCATTTCTTGGCTTCAAACTCCCATATCTCGCGAACGGATTGACCTAACCCAAAAATTCCTGTTGCATCTGAAAGTAGAAACTCGCCCGATTACAGCGGTATGTGTATTTTTTCCATAGGCCATTCTGGTTAAGCGTTTGGAGCAGCAGAATTGCGAAAAATTTTTTGTCTTCTCAACCATTTCTTGGCTTCAAACTACCACATATCGCGGACGGATTGACCAAACCCAAAAATTCCTGTTGCGTGTGAAAGTAGAAACTCGCCCGATTACAACGGTACGTGTATTTTTTCC
Source organism: Ptiloglossa arizonensis (assembly GCF_051014685.1). Taxonomy (NCBI): domain Eukaryota; kingdom Metazoa; phylum Arthropoda; class Insecta; order Hymenoptera; family Colletidae; genus Ptiloglossa; species Ptiloglossa arizonensis. The sequence continues at coordinate 109,652 of NW_027479336.1, forward strand.
CTAGCCCATTCTGGTTAAGCGTTTGGAGCAGCAGAATTGCGAAAAATTTTTTGTCTTCTCAACCATTTCTTAGCTTCAAAGTCCCATATCTCGCGAACGGATTGACCAAACCCAAAAATTCCTGTTGCGTCTGAATGTAGAACCTCGCCCGATTACAAGGGTAAGTGAATTTTTTCCCTAGGCCATTCTGGTTAAGCGTTTGGAGCAGCAGAAGTGCGAAAAATTTGTTTCCTTCTCAACCATTTCTTGGCTCCAAAGTCCCATATCTCGCGAACGGATTGACCTAACCCAAAAATTCCTATTGCATCTGAAAGTAGAAACTCGCCCGATTACAACGGTACGTGTATTTTTCCCTTAGGCCATTCTGGTTAAGCGATTGGAGCAGCAGAAGTGCGAAAAATTTATTGTCTTCTCAACCATTTCTTCGCTTCAAACTCCCATATCTCGCGAACGGATTGACCTAACCCAAAAATTCCTATTGCATCTGAAAGTAGAAACTCGCCCCATTACAACGGTATGTGTATTTTTTCCCTAGGCCATTCTGGTTATGCGTTTGGAGCAGCAGAAATGCGAAAAAATTTTTGCCTTCTCAACCATTTCTTGTCCTCAAACTCCCAAATCTCGCGAACGGGTGCACCTAACCCAAAAATTTCTATTGCATCTGAAAGTAGAGACTCGCCCGATTACAACGGTATGTGTATTTTTTCCCTAGGCCATTCTGGTTAAGCGTTTGGAGCAGCAGAATTGCGAAAAATTTTTTGCCTTCTCAACCATTTCTTAGCTTCAAACTCCCAAATCTCGCGAACGGATTGACGTAACCCAAAAATTCCTATTGCATCTGAAAGTAGAAACTCGCCCGATTACAACGATATGCGTATTTTTTCCCTAGGGCATTCTGGTTAAGCGTTTGGAGCAGCAGAATTGCAAAAAATGTTTTACCTTCTCAACCATTTCTTGGCTTCAAACTCCCATATCTCGCGAACGGATTGACCTAACCCAAAAATTCCTATTGCATCTGAAAGTAGATACTCGCCCGATTACAGCGGTATGTGTATTTTTTCCCTAGGCCATTCTGGTCAAGCGTTTGAAGCAGCAGAATAGCGAACAATTTTTTGCCTTCTCAACCATTTCTTGGCTTCAAACTCCCATATCTCGCGAACGGATTGACCTAACCCAAAAATTCCTGTTGCGTCTGAAAGTAGAAACACGCCCGATTACAACGGTATGTGTATTTTTTCCCTAGGCCATTCTGGTCAAGCGTTTGGAGCAGCAGTAGTGCGAACAATTTGTTGTCTTCTTTACCATTTCTTAGCTTCAAACTCCCATATCTCGCGAACGGATTGACCTAACCCAAAAATTCCTGTTGCATCTGAAAGAAGAAACTCGCCCGATTACAACGGTATGTGTATTTTTTCCCTAGGACATTCTGGTCAAGCGTTTGGAGCAGCAGAAGTGCGAAAAATTTGTTGCCTTCTTAACCATTTCTTAGCTTCAAACTCCCATATCTCGCGAACGGATTGACCTAACCCAAAAATTCCTATTGCATCTGATAATAGAAACTCGCCCGATTACAACGGTATGTGTATTTTTTCCCTAGGCCATTCTGGTTAAGCGTTTGGAGCAGCAGAATTGCGAAAAATTTTTTGCCTTCTCAACCATTTCTTGGATTCAAACTGCCATATCTAGCGAACGGATGGACCTAACCCAAAAATTCCTATTGCATCTGAAAGTATAAACTCGCCCGACTACAGCGGTATGTATATTTTTTCCCTAGGGCATTCTGGTTAAGCGTTTGGATCAGCAGAATTACCAAAAATTGCATGCCTTCTCAACCATTTCTTAGATTCAAACTCCGTTATCTCGCGAACGGATTGAACTAACCCAAAAATTACTGTTGCATCTGAAAGTAGAAACTCGCCCGATTACAACGGTATGTGTTTTTTTTCCCTAGGCCATTCTGGTTAAGCGTTTGGAGCAGCAGAATTGCGAAAAATTTTTTGCCTTCTCAACCATTTCTTGGCTTCAAACTCCCATATCTCGCGAACGGATTGACCAAACCCAGAAGTTCCTGCTGCGTCTGAAAGTAGAAACTCACCCGATTACAACGATATGCGTATTTTTTCCCTAAGCCATTCTGGTTAAGCGTTTGGAGCAGCAGAATTGCGAAAAATCTTTTGCCTTCTCAACCATTTCTTGGCTTCAAACTCCCATATCTCGCGAACGGATTGACCTAACCCAAAAATTCCTATTGCATCTGAAAGTAGAAACTCGCCCGATTACAGCGGTATGTGTATTTTTTCCCTAGGCAATTCTGGTTAAGGGTTTGGAGCAGCAGAATTGCGAAAAATTTTTTGCCTTCTCAACCATTTCTTGGTTTCAAACTCCCATATCTCGCGAACGGATTGACCTAACCCAAAAATTCCTATTGCATCTGAAAGTATAAACTCGCCCGACTACAGCGGTATGTATATTTTTTCCCTAGGGCATTCTGGTTAAGCGTTTGGATCAGCAGAATTACCAAAAATTGCATGCCTTCTCAACCATTTCTTAGATTCAAACTCCGTTATCTCGCGAACGGATTGAACTAACCCAAAAATTACTGTTGCATCAGAAAGTAGAAACTCGCCCGATTACAACGGTATGTGTTTTTTTTCCCTAGGCCATTCTGGTTAAGCGTTTGGAGCAGCAGAATTGCGAAAAATTTTTTGCCTTCTCAACCATTTCTTGGCTTCAAACTCCCATATCTCGCGAACGGATTGACCAAACCCAGAAGTTCCTGCTGCGTCTGAAAGTAGAAACTCACCCGATTACAACGATATGCGTATTTTTTCCCTAAGCCATTCTGGTTAAGCGTTTGGAGCAGCAGAATTGCGAAAAATCTTTTGCCTTCTCAACCATTTCTTGGCTTCAAACTCCCATATCTCGCGAACGGATTGACCTAACCCAAAAATTCCTATTGCATCTGAAAGTAGAAACTCGCCCGATTACAGCGGTATGTGTATTTTTTCCCTAGGCAATTCTGGTTAAGGGTTTGGAGCAGCAGAATTGCGAAAAATTTTTTGCCTTCTCAACCATTTCTTGGTTTCAAACTCCCATATCTCGCGAACGGATTGACCTAACCCAAAAACTCCTGTTGCATCTGAAAGTAGAAACTCGCCCGATTACAGCGGTATGTGTATTTTTTCCCTAGGCCATTCTTGTTAAGCGTTTGGAGCAGCAGAATTGCGAAAAATTTTTTGCCTTCTCAACCATTTCTTGGCTTCAAAGTCTCATATCTCGCGAACGGATTGACCTAACCCAAAAATTCCTATTGCACCTGAAAGTAGAAACTCGCCGATTACAACGGTTTGTGTATTTTTTCCCTAGGCCATTCTGGTTAAGCGTTTGGAGCAGCAGAAATGTGAAAAATTTTTTGCCTTCTCTACCATTTCTTGGCTTCAAACACCCATATCTCGCGAACGGATTGTCCTAACCCAAAAATTCCTATTGCATCTGAAAGTAGAAACTCGCCCGATTACAACGGTATGTGTATTTTTTCCGTAGGCCATTCTGGTTAAGCGTTTGGAGCAGCAGAATTGCGAAAAATTTTTTGCTTTCTCAAGCATTTCTTGGCTTCAAACTCCCATATCTCGCGAACGGATTGACCTAACCCAAAAATTCCTATTGCACCTGAAAGTAGAAACTCGCCCGATTACAACGGTATGTGTATTTTTTCCCTAGGCCATTCTGGTCAAGCGTTTGGAGCAGCAGAATTGCGAAAAATTTGTTGCCTTCTTAACCATTTCTTAGCTTCAAACTGCCATATCTAGCGAACGGATGGACCTAACCCAAAAATTCCTATTGCATCTGAAAGTATAAACTCGCCCGACTACAGCGGTATGTATATTTTTTCCCTAGGGCATTCTGGTTAAGCGTTTGGATCAGCAGAATTACCAAAAATTGCATGCCTTCTCAACCATTTCTTAGATTCAAACTCCGTTATCTCGCGAACGGATTGAACTAACCCAAAAATTACTGTTGCATCTGAAAGTAGAAACTCGCCCGATTACAACGGTATGTGTTTTTTTTCCCTAGGCCATTCTGGTTAAGCGTTTGGAGCAGCAGAATTGCGAAAAATTTTTTGCCTTCTCAACCATTTCTTGGCTTCAAACTCCCATATCTCGCGAACGGATTGACCAAACCCAGAAGTTCCTGCTGCGTCTGAAAGTAGAAACTCACCCGATTACAACGATATGCGTATTTTTTCCCTAAGCCATTCTGGTTAAGCGTTTGGAGCAGCAGAATTGCGAAAAATCTTTTGCCTTCTCAACCATTTCTTGGCTTCAAACTCCCATATCTCGCGAACGGATTGACCTAACCCAAAAATTCCTATTGCATCTGAAAGTAGAAACTCGCCCGATTACAGCGGTATGTGTATTTTTTCCCTAGGCAATTCTGGTTAAGGGTTTGGAGCAGCAGAATTGCGAAAAATTTTTTGCCTTCTCAACCATTTCTTGGTTTCAAACTCCCATATCTCGCGAACGGATTGACCTAACCCAAAAACTCCTGTTGCATCTGAAAGTAGAAACTCGCCCGATTACAGCGGTATGTGTATTTTTTCCCTAGGCCATTCTTGTTAAGCGTTTGGAGCAGCAGAATTGCGAAAAATTTTTTGCCTTCTCAACCATTTCTTGGCTTCAAAGTCTCATATCTCGCGAACGGATTGACCTAACCCAAAAATTCCTATTGCACCTGAAAGTAGAAACTCGCCGATTACAACGGTTTGTGTATTTTTTCCCTAGGCCATTCTGGTTAAGCGTTTGGAGCAGCAGAATTGTGAAAAATTTTTTGCCTTCTCTACCATTTCTTGGCTTCAAACACCCATATCTCGCGAACGGATTGACCTAACCCAAAAATTCCTATTGCATCTGAAAGTAGAAACTCGCCCGATTACAACGGTATGTGTATTTTTTCCGTAGGCCATTCTGGTTAAGCGTTTGGAGCAGCAGAATTGCGAAAAATTTTTTGCTTTCTCAAGCATTTCTTGGCTTCAAACTCCCATATCTCGCGAACGGATTGACCTAACCCAAAAATTCCTATTGCACCTGAAAGTAGAAACTCGCCCGATTACAACGGTATGTGTATTTTTTCCCTAGGCCATTCTGGTCAAGCGTTTGGAGCAGCAGAATTGCGAAAAATTTGTTGCCTTCTTAACCATTTCTTAGCTTCAAACTCCCATATCTCGCGAACGGATTGACCTAACCCAAAAATTCCTATTGCATCTGATAATAGAAACTCGCCCGATTACAACGGTATGTGTATTTTTCCCCTAGGCCATTCTGGTTAAGCGTTTGGAGCAGCAGAATTGCGAAAAATTTTTTGCCTTCTCAACCATTTCTTGGCTTCAAACTGCCATATCTAGCGGACGGATGGACCTAACCCAAAAATTCCTATTGCATCTGAAAGTATAAACTCGCCCGACTACAGCGGTATGTATATTTTTTCCCTAGGGCATTCTGGTTAAGCGTTTGGATCAGCAGAATTACCAAAAATTGTATGCCTTCTCAACCATTTCTTGGCTTCAAACTCCCATATCTCGCGAACGGATAGACCTAACCCAAAAATTCCTGTTGCGTGTGAAAGTAGAAACTCGCCCGATTACAGCGGTATGTGTATTTTTTCCATAGGCCATTCTGGTTAAGCGTTTGGAGCAGCAGAATTGCGAAAAATTTTTTGTCTTCTCAACCATTTCTTGGCTTCAAACTCCCATATCTCGCGGACGGATTGACCAAACCCAAAAATTCCTGTTGCGTGTGAAAGTAGAATCTCGCCCGATTACAACGGTACGTGTATTTTTTCCCTAGCCCATTCTGGTTAAGCGTTTGGAGCAGCAGAATTGCGAAAAATTTTTTGTCTTCTCAACCATTTCTTAGCTTCAAAGTCCCATATCTCGCGAACGGATTGACCAAACCCAAAAATTCCTGTTGCGTCTGAATGTAGAACCTCGCCCGATTACAAGGGTAAGTGTATTTTTTCCCTAGGCCATTCTGGTTAAGCGTTTGGAGCAGCAGAAGTGCGAAAAATTTGTTTCCTTCTCAACCATTTCTTGGCTCCAAAGTCCCATATCTCGCGAACGGATTTACCTAACCCAAAAATTCCTATTGCATCTGAAAGTAGAAACTCGCCCCATTACAACGGCATGTTTATTTTTTCCCTAGGCCATTCTGGTTAAGCGTTTGGGGCAGCCGAATTGCGAAAAATTTTTTGCCTTCTCAACCATTTCTTGGCTTCAAACTCCCATATCTCGCGAACGGATTGACCTAACCCAAAAATTCCTGTTGCACCTGAAAGTAGAAACTCGCCGATTACAACGGTATGTGTATTTTTTCCCTAGGCCATTCTGGTTAAGCGTTTGGAGCAGCAGTATTGCGAACAATTTGTTGTCTTCTTTACCATTTCTTAGCTTCAAACTCCCATATCACGCGAACGGATTGACCTAACCCAAAAATTCCTGTTGCATCTGAAAGAAGAAACTCGCCCGATTACAACGGTATGTGTATTTTTTCCCTAGGCCATTCTGGTCAAGCGTTTGAAGCAGCAGAATAGCGAACAATTTTTTGCCTTCTCAACCATTTCTTGGCTTCAAACTCCCATATCTCGCGAACGGATAGACATAACCCAAAAATTCCTGTTGCGTGTGAAAGTAGAAATTCGCCCGATTACAACGGTATGTGTATTTTTTCCCTAGCCCATTCTGGTTAAGAGTTTGGAGCAGCAGAATAGCGAAAAATTTGTTGTCTTCTTAACCATTTCTTAGCTTCAAACTCCGTTATCTCGTGAACGGATTGAACTAACCCAAAAATTACTGTTGCATCTGAAAGTAGAAACTCGCCCGATTACAACGGTATGTGTTTTTTTTCCCTAGGCCATTCTGGTTAAGCGTTTGGAGCAGCAGAATTGCGAAAAATTTTTTGCCTTCTCAACCATTTCTTGGCTTCAAGCTCCCATATCTCGCGAACGGGTGGACCTAACCCAAAAATTACTGTTGCATCTGAAAGTAGAAACTCGCCCGATTACAACGGTATGTGTTTTTTTTCCCTAGGCCATTCTGGTTAAGCGTTTGGAGCAGCAGAATTGCGAAAAATTTTTTGCCTTCTCAACCATTTCTTGGCTTCAAGCTCCCATATCTCGCGAACGGGTGGACCTAACCCAAAAATTTCTATTGCATCTGAAAGTAGAAACTCGCCCGATTACAACGGTATGTGTATTTTTTCCCTAGGCCATTCTGGTTAAGCGTTTGGAGCAGCAGAATTGCGAAAAATTTTTTGCCTTCTCAACCATTTCTTAGCTTCAAACTCCCATATCTCGCGAACGGATTGACCTAACCCAAAAATTCCTATTGCATCTGAAAGTAGATACTCGCCCGATTACAGCGGTATGTGTATTTTTTCCCTAGGCCATTCTGGTCAAGCGTTTGAAGCAGCAGAATAGCGAACAATTTCTTGCCTTCTCAACCATTTCTTGGCTTCAAACTCCCATATCTCGCGAACGGATTGACCTAACCCAAAAATTCCTGTTGCGTCTGAAAGTAGAAACACGCCCGATTACAACGGTATGTGTATTTTTTCCCTAGGCCATTCTGGTCAAGCGTTTGGAGCAGCAGTAGTGCGAACAATTTGTTGTCTTCTTTACCATTTCTTTGCTTCAAACTCCCATATCTCGCGAACGGATTGACCTAACCCAAAAATTCCTGTTGCATCTGAAAGAAGAAACTCGCCCGATTACAACGGTACGTGTATTTTTTCCCTAGGCCATTCTGGTCAAGCGTTTGAAGCAGCAGAATAGCGAACAATTTTTTGCCTTCTCAACCATTTCTTGGCTTCAAACTCCCATATCTCGCGAACGGATTGACCTAACCCAAAAATTCCTGTTGCGTCTGAAAGTAGAAACACGCCCGATTATAACGGTATGTGTATTTTTTCCCTAGGCCATTCTGGTTAAGCGTTTGAAGCAGCAGAATAGCGAACAATTTTTTGCCTTCTCAACCATTTCTTGGCTTCAAACTCCCATATCTCGCGAACGGATAGACATAACCCAAAAATTCCTGTTGCGTGTGAAAGTAGAAACACGCCCGATTACAACGGTATGTGTATTTTTTCCCTAGGCCATTCTGGTCAAGCGTTTGGAGCAGCAGTAGTGCGAACAATTTGTTGTCTTCTTTACCATTTCTTTGCTTCAAACTCCCATATCTCGCGAACGGATTGACCTAACCCAAAAATTCCTGTTGCATCTGAAAGAAGAAACTCGCCCGATTACAACGGTACGTGTATTTTTTCCCTAGGCCATTCTGGTCAAGCGTTTGAAGCAGCAGAATAGCGAACAATTTTTTGCCTTCTCAACCATTTCTTGGCTTCAAACTCCCATATCTCGCGAACGGATTGACCTAACCCAAAAATTCCTGTTGCGTCTGAAAGTAGAAACACGCCCGATTATAACGGTATGTGTATTTTTTCCCTAGGCCATTCTGGTTAAGCGTTTGAAGCAGCAGAATAGCGAACAATTTTTTGCCTTCTCAACCATTTCTTGGCTTCAAACTCCCATATCTCGCGAACGGATAGACATAACCCAAAAATTCCTGTTGCGTGTGAAAGTAGAAATTCGCCCGATTACAACGGTATGTGTATTTTTTCCCTAGCCCATTCTGGTTAAGAGTTTGGAGCAGCAGAATAGCGAAAAATTTGTTGTCTTCTTAACCATTTCTTAGCTTCAAACTCCGTTATCTCGTGAACGGATTGAACTAACCCAAAAATTACTGTTGCATCTGAAAGTAGAAACTCGCCCGATTACAACGGTATGTGTTTTTTTTCCCTAGGCCATTCTGGTTAAGCGTTTGGAGCAGCAGAATTGCGAAAAATTTTTTGCCTTCTCAACCATTTCTTGGCTTCAAGCTCCCATATCTCGCGAACGGGTGGACCTAACCCAAAAATTTCTATTGCATCTGAAAGTAGAAACTCGCCCGATTACAACGGTATGTGTATTTTTTCCCTAGGCCATTCTGGTTAAGCGTTTGGAGCAGCAGAATTGCGAAAAATTTTTTGCCTTCTCAACCATTTCTTAGCTTCAAACTCCCAAATCTCGCGAACGGATTGACGTAACCCAAAAATTCCTATTGCATCTGAAAGTAGAAACTCGCCCGATTACAACGATATGCGTATTTTTTCCCTAGGGCATTCTGGTTAAGCGTTTGGAGCAGCAGAATTGCAAAAAATGTTTTACCTTCTCAACCATTTCTTGGCTTCAAACTCCCATATCTCGCGAACGGATTGACCTAACCCAAAAATTCCTATTGCATCTGAAAGTAGATACTCGCCCGATTACAGCGGTATGTGTATTTTTTCCCTAGGCCATTCTGGTCAAGCGTTTGAAGCAGCAGAATAGCGAACAATTTCTTGCCTTCTCAACCATTTCTTGGCTTCAAACTCCCATATCTCGCGAACGGATTGACCTAACCCAAAAATTCCTGTTGCGTCCGAAAGTAGAAACACGCCCGATTACAACGGTATGTGTATTTTTTCCCTAGGCCATTCTGGTCAAGCGTTTGGAGCAGCAGTAGTGCGAACAATTTGTTGTCTTCTTTACCATTTCTTTGCTTCAAACTCCCATATCTTGCGAACGGATTGACCTAACCCAAAAATTCCTGTTGCATCTGAAAGAAGAAACTCGCCCGATTACAACGGTACGTGTATTTTTTCCCTAGGCCATTCTGGTCAAGCGTTTGAAGCAGCAGAATAGCGAACAATTTTTTGCCTTCTCAACCATTTCTTGGCTTCAAACTCCCATATCTCGCGAACGGATTGACCTAACCCAAAAATTCCTGTTGCGTCTGAAAGTAGAAACACGCCCGATTATAACGGTATGTGTATTTTTTCCCTAGGCCATTCTGGTTAAGCGTTTGGGGCAGCAGAATTGCGAAAAATTTTTTGCCTTCTCAACCATTTCTTGGCTTCAAACTCCCATATCTCGCGAACGGATTGACCTAACCCAAAAATTCCTGTTGCACCTGAAAGTAGAAACTCGCCGATTACAACGGTATGTGTATTTTTTCCCTAGGCCATTCTGGTTAAGCGTTTGGAGCAGCAGTAGTGCGAACAATTTGTTGTCTTCTTTACCATTTCTTAGCTTCAAACTCCCATATCTCGCGAACGGATTGACCTAACCCAAAAATTCCTGTTGCATCTGAAAGAAGAAACTCGCCCGATTACAACGGTATGTGTATTTTTTCCCTAGGCCATTCTGGTCAAGCGCTTGAAGCAGCAGAATAGCGAACAATTTTTTGCCTTCTCAACCATTTCTTGGCTTCAAACTCCCATATCTCGCGAACGGATTGACCTAACCCAAAAATTCCTGTTGCGTCTGAAAGTAGAAACACGCCCGATTACAACGGTATCTGTATTTTTTCCCTAGGCCATTCTGGTCAATCGTTTGGAGCAGCAGAAGTGCGAAAAATTTGTTGTCTTCTTAACCATTTCTTAGCTTCAAACTCCCATATCTCGCGAACGGATTGACCTAACCCAAAAATTCCTATTGCATCTGATAATAGAAACTCGCCCGATTACAACGGTATGTGTATTTTTTCCCTAGGCCATTCTGGTTAAGCGTTTGGGGCAGCAGAATTGCGAAAAATTTTTTGCCTTCTCAACCATTTCTTGGCTTCAAACTCCCATATCTCGCGAACGGATAGACCTAACCCAAAAATTCCTGTTGCCTGTGAAAGTAGAAATTCGCCCGATTACAACGGTATGTGTATTTTTTCCCTAGCCCATTCTGGTTAAGAGTTTGGAGCAGCAGAATAGCGAAAAATTTGTTGTCTTCTTAACCATTTCTTAGCTTCAAACTCCGTTATCTCGCGAACGGATTGAACTAACCCAAAAATTACTGTTGCATCTGAAAGTAGAAACTCGCCCGATTACAACGGTATGTGTTTTTTTTTCCCTAGGCCATTCTGGTTAAGCGTTTGGAGCAGCAGAATTGCGAAAAATTTTTTGCCTTCTCAACCATTTCTTGGCTTCAAACTCCCATATCTCGCGAACGGGTGGACCTAACCCAAAAATTTCTATTGCATCTGAAAGTAGAAACTCGCCCGATTACAACGGTATGTGTATTTTTTCCCTAGGCCATTCTGGTTAAGCGTTTGGAGCAGCAGAATTGCGAAAAATTTTTTGCCTTCTCAACCATTTCTTAGCTTCAAACTCCCAAATCTCGCGAACCGATTGACGTAACCCAAAAATTCCTATTGCATCTGAAAGTAGAAACTCGCCCGATTACAACGATATGCGTATTTTTTCCCTAGGGCATTCTGGTTAAGCGTTTGGAGCAGCAGAATTGCAAAAAATGTTTTACCTTCTCAACCATTTCTTGGCTTCAAACTCCCATATCTCGCGAACGGATTGACCTAACCCAAAAATTCCTATTGCATCTGAAAGTAGATACTCGCCCGATTACAGCGGTATGTGTATTTTTTCCCTAGGCCATTCTGGTCAAGCGTTTGAAGCAGCAGAATAGCGAACAATTTTTTGCCTTCTCAACCATTTCTTGGCTTCAAACTCCCATATCTCGCGAACGGATTGACCTAACCCAAAAATTCCTGTTGCGTCTGAAAGTAGAAACACGCCCGATTACAACGGTATGTGTATTTTTTCCCTAGGCCATTCTGGTCAAGCGTTTGGAGCAGCAGTAGTGCGAACAATTTGTTGTCTTCTTTACCATTTCTTAGCTTCAAACTCCCATATCTCGCGAACGGATTGACCTAACCCAAAAATTCCTGTTGCATCTGAAAGAAGAAACTCGCCCGATTATAACGGTATGTGTATTTTTTCCCTAGGCCATTCTGGTCAAGCGTTTGAAGCAGCAGAATAGCGAAAAATTTGTTGTCTTCTTAACCATTTCTTAGCTTCAAACTCCGTTATCTCGCGAACGGATTGAACTAACCCAAAAATTACTGTTGCATCTGAAAGTAGAAACTCGCCCGATTACAACGGTATGTGTTTTTTTTCCCTAGGCCATTCTGGTTAAGCGTTTGGAGCAGCAGAATTGCGAAAAATTTTTTGCCTTCTCAACCATTTCTTGGCTTCAAACTCCCATATCTCGCGAACGGATTGACCTAACCCAAAAATTCCTATTGCATCTGAAAGTAGATACTCGCCCGATTACAGCGGTATGTGTATTTTTTCCCTAGGCCATTCTGGTCAAGCGTTTGAAGCAGCAGAATAGCGAACAATTTTTTGCCTTCTCAACCATTTCTTGGCTTCAAACTCCCATATCTCGCGAACGGATTGACCTAACCCAAAAATTCCTGTTGCGTCTGAAAGTAGAAACACGCCCGATTACAACGGTATGTGTATTTTTTCCCTAGGCCATTCTGGTCAAGCGTTTGGAGCAGCAGTAGTGCGAACAATTTGTTGTCTTCTTTACCATTTCTTAGCTTCAAACTCCCATATCTCGCGAACGGATTGACCTAACCCAAAAATTCCTGTTGCATCTGAAAGAAGAAACTCGCCCGATTACAACGGTATGTGTATTTTTTCCCTAGGCCATTCTGGTCAAGCGTTTGAAGCAGCAGAATAGCGAAAAATTTGTTGTCTTCTTAACCATTTCTTAGCTTCAAACTCCGTTATCTCGCGAACGGATTGAACTAACCCAAAAATTACTGTTGCATCTGAAAGTAGAAACTCGCCCGATTACAACGGTATGTGTTTTTTTTCCCTAGGCCATTCTGGTTAAGCGTTTGGAGCAGCAGAATTGCGAAAAATTTTTTGCCTTCTCAACCATTTCTTGGCTTCAAACTCCCATATCTCGCGAACGGGTGGACCTAACCCAAAAATTTCTATTGCATCTGAAAGTAGAAACTCGCCCGATTACAACGGTATGTGTATTTTTTCCCTAGGCCATTCTGGTTAAGCGTTTGGAGCAGCAGAATTGCGAAAAATTTTTTGCCTTCTCAACCATTTCTTGGCTTCAAACTCCCATATCTCGCGAACGGATTGACCTAACCCAAAAATTCCTATTGCATCTGAAAGTAGATACTCGCCCGATTACAGCGGTATGTGTATTTTTTCCCTAGGCCATTCTGGTCAAGCGTTTGAAGCAGCAGAATAGCGAACAATTTTTTGCCTTCTCAACCATTTCTTGGCTTCAAACTCCCATATCTCGCGAACGGATTGACCTAACCCAAAAATTCCTGTTGCGTCTGAAAGTAGAAACACGCCCGATTACAACGGTATGTGTATTTTTTCCCTAGGCCATTCTGGTCAAGCGTTTGGAGCAGCAGTAGTGCGAACAATTTGTTGTCTTCTTTACCATTTCTTAGCTTCAAACTCCCATATCTCGCGAACGGATTGACCTAACCCAAAAATTCCTGTTGCATCTGAAAGAAGAAACTCGCCCGATTACAACGGTATGTGTATTTTTTCCCTAGGCCATTCTGGTCAAGCGTTTGAAGCAGCAGATTAGCGAACAATTTTTTGCCTTCTCAACCATTTCTTGGCTTCAAACTCCCATATCTCGCGAACGGATTGACCTAACCCAAAAATTCCTGTTGCGTTTGAAAGTAGAAACACGCCCGATTACAGCGGTATGTGTATTTTTTCCCTAGGCCATTCTGGTCAAGCGTTTGGAGCAGCAGAAGTGCGAAAAATTTGTTGCCTTCTTAACCATTTCTTAGCTTCAAACTCCCATATCTCGCGAACGGATTGACCTAACCCAAAAATTCCTATTGCATCTGATAACAGAAACTCGCCCGATTACAACGGTATGTGTATTTTTTCCCTAGGCCATTCTGGTTAAGCGTTTGGAGCAGCAGAATTGCGAAAAATTTTTTGCCTTCTCAACCATTTCTTGGCTTCAAACTCCCATATCTCGCGAACGGATTGACCTAACCCAAAAATTCCTATTGCATCTGAAAGTAGAAACTCGCCCGATTACAGCGGTATGTGTATTTTTTCCCTAGGCAATTCTGGTTAAGGGTTTGGAGCAGCAGAATTGCGAAAAGTTTTTTGCCTTCTCAACCATTTCTTGGCTTCAAACTCCCATATCTCGCGAACGGATTGACCTAACCCAAAAATTCCTGTTGCATCTGAAAGTAGAAACTCGCCCGATTACAGCGTTATGTGTATTTTTTCCCTAGGCCATTCTTGTTAAGCGTTTGGAGCAGCAGAATTGCGAAAAATTTTTTGCTTTCTCAAGCATTTCTTGGCTTCAAACTCCCATATCTCGCGAACGGATTGACCTAACCCAAAAATTCCTATTGCACCTGAAAGTAGAAACTCGCCCGATTACAACGGTATGTGTATTTTTTCCCTAGGCCATTCTGGTTAAGAGTTTGGAGCAGCAGAATTGTGAAAAATTTTTTGCCTTCTCAACCATTTCTTGGCTTCAAAGTCTCATATCTCGCGAACGGATTGACCTATCCCAAAAATTCCTATTGCATCTGAAAGTAGAAACTCGCCCGATTACAACGGTATGTGTATTTTTTCCCTAGGCCATTCTGGTTAAGCGTTTGGAGCAGCAGAATTGTGAAAAATTTTTTGCCTTCTCTACCATTTCTTGGCTTCAAACTCCCATATCTCGCGAACGGATTGACCTAACCCTAAAATTCCTATTGCACCTGAAAGTAGAAACTCGCCCGATTACAACGGTATGTGTATTTTTTTCCTAGGCCATTCTGGTTAAGCGTTTGGAGTAGCAGAAGTGCGAAAAATTTGTTGTCTTCTCAACCATTTCTTAGCTTCAAACTCCCATATCTCGCGAACGGATTGACGTAACCCAAAATTTCCTATTGCATCTGAAAGAAGAAACTCGCCCGATTACAACGGTATGTGTATTTTTTCCCTAGTCCATTCTGGTTAAGCGTTTGGAGCAGCAGAATTGCGAAAAATTGTTTGCCTTCTCAACCATTTCTTGGTTTCAAAGTCTCATATCTCGCGAACGGATTGACCTATCCCAAAAATTCCTATTGCATCTGAAAGTAGAAACTCGCCCGATTACAAGAGTATGTGTATTTTTTCCCTAGGCCATTCTGGTTAAGCGTTTGGAGCAGCAGAATTGCGAAAAATTTTTTGCCCTCTTTACCATTTCTTAGCTTCAAACTCCCATATCTCGCGAACGGATTGACCTAACCCAAAAATTCCTGTTGCATCTGAAAGAAGAAACTCGCCCGATTACAACGGTATGTGTATTTTTTCCCTAGGCCATTCTGGTCAAGCGTTTGAAGCAGCAGAATAGCGAAAAATTTGTTGTCTTCTTAACCATTTCTTAGCTTCAAACTCCGTTATCTCGCGAACGGATTGAACTAACCCAAAAATTACTGTTGCATCTGAAAGTAGAAACTCGCCCGATTACAACGGTATGTGTTTTTTTTCCCTAGGCCATTCTGGTTAAGCGTTTGGAGCAGCAGAATTGCGAAAAATTTTTTGCCTTCTCAACCATTTCTTGGCTTCAAACTCCCATATCTCGCGAACGGGTGGACCTAACCCAAAAATTTCTATTGCATCTGAAAGTAGAAACTCGCCCGATTACAACGGTATGTGTATTTTTTCCCTAGGCCATTCTGGTTAAGCGTTTGGAGCAGCAGAATTGCGAAAAATTTTTTGCCTTCTCAACCATTTCTTAGCTTCAAACTCCCAAATCTCGCGAACCGATTGACGTAACCCAAAAATTCCTATTGCATCTGAAAGTAGAAACTCGCCCGATTACAACGATATGCGTATTTTTTCCCTAGGGCATTCTGGTTAAGCGTTTGGAGCAGCAGAATTGCAAAAAATGTTTTACCTTCTCAACCATTTCTTGGCTTCAAACTCCCATATCTCGCGAACGGATTGACCTAACCCAAAAATTCCTATTGCATCTGAAAGTAGATACTCGCCCGATTACAGCGGTATGTGTATTTTTTCCCTAGGCCATTCTGGTCAAGCGTTTGAAGCAGCAGAATAGCGAACAATTTTTTGCCTTCTCAACCATTTCTTGGCTTCAAACTCCCATATCTCGCGAACGGATTGACCTAACCCAAAAATTCCTGTTGCGTCTGAAAGTAGAAACACGCCCGATTACAACGGTATGTGTATTTTTTCCCTAGGCCATTCTGGTCAAGCGTTTGGAGCAGCAGTAGTGCGAACAATTTTTTGCCTTCTCAACCATTTCTTGGCTTCAAACTCCCATATCTCGCGAACGGATTGACCTAACCCAAAAAATCCTGTTGCGTTTGAAAGTAGAAACACGCCCGATTACAGCGGTATGTGTATTTTTTCCCTAGGCCATTCTGGTCAAGCGTTTGGAGCAGCAGAAGTGCGAAAAATTTGTTGCCTTCTTAACCATTTCTTAGCTTCAAACTCCCATATCTCGCGAACGGATTGACCTAACCCAAAAATTCCTATTGCATCTGATAACAGAAACTCGCCCGATTACAACGGTATGTGTATTTTTTCCCTAGGCCATTCTGGTTAAGCGTTTGGAGCAGCAGAATTGCGAAAAATTTTTTGCCTTCTCAACCATTTCTTGGCTTCAAACTCCCATATCTCGCGAACGGATTGACCTAACCCAAAAATTCCTATTGCATCTGAAAGTAGAAACTCGCCCGATTACAGCGGTATGTGTATTTTTTCCCTAGGCAATTCTGGTTAAGGGTTTGGAGCAGCAGAATTGCCAAAAGTTTTTTGCCTTCTCAACCATTTCTTGGCTTCAAACTCCCATATCTCGCGAACGGATTGACCTAACCCAAAAATTCCTGTTGCATCTGAAAGTAGAAACTCGCCCGATTACAGCGTTATGTGTATTTTTTCCCTAGGCCATTCTTGTTAAGCGTTTGGAGCAGCAGAATTGCGAAAAATTTTTTGCTTTCTCAAGCATTTCTTGGCTTCAAACTCCCATATCTCGCGAACGGATTGACCTAACCCAAAAATTCCTATTGCACCTGAAAGTAGAAACTCGCCCGATTACAACGGTATGTGTATTTTTTCCCTAGGCCATTCTGGTTAAGAGTTTGGAGCAGCAGAATTGTGAAAAATTTTTTGACCTCTCAACCATTTCTTGGCTTCAAAGTCTCATATCTCGCGAACGGATTGACAAATCCCAAAAATTCCTATTGCATCTGAAAGTAGAAACTCGCCCGATTACAACGGTATGTGTATTTTTTCCCTAGGCCATTCTGGTTAAGCGTTTGGAGCAGCAGAATTGTGAAAAATTTTTTGCCTTCTCTACCATTTCTTGGCTTCAAACTCCCATATCTCGCGAACGGATTGACCTAACCCAAAAATTCCTATTGCACCTGAAAGTAGAAACTCGCCCGATTACAACGGTATGTGTATTTTTTTCCTAGGCCATTCTGGTTAAGCGTTTGGAGTAGCAGAAGTGCGAAAAATTTGTTGTCTTCTCAACCATTTCTTAGCTTCAAACTCCCATATCTCGCGAACGGATTGACGTAACCCAAAATTTCCTATTGCATCTGAAAGAAGAAACTCGCCCGATTACAACGGTATGTGTATTTTTTCCCTAGTCCATTCTGGTTAAGCGTTTGGAGCAGCAGAATTGCGAAAAATTGTTTGCCTTCTCAACCATTTCTTGGCTTCAAAGTCTCATATCTCGCGAACGGATTGACCTATCCCAAAAATTCCTATTGCATCTGAAAGTAGAAACTCGCCCGATTACAAGAGTATGTGTATTTTTTCCCTAGGCCATTCTGGTTAAGCGTTTGGAGCAGCAGAATTGCGAAAAATTTTTTGCCTTCTCAACCATTTCTTGGCTTCAAACTCCCATACCTCGCGAACGGATTGACATAACCCAAAATTTCCTGTTGCATCTGAAAGTAGAAACTCGCACGATTACAACGGTTTGTGTATTTTTTCCCTAGGCCATTCTGGTTAAGCGTTCGGAGCAGCAGAATTGCGAAAAATTTTTTGCCTTCTCAACCATTTCTTGTCTTCAAACTCCCAAATCTCGCGAACGGATTGACCTAACCCAAAAATTCCTATTGCATCTGAAAGTAGAAACTCGCCCCATTACAACGGTATGTGTATTTTTTCCCTAGGCCATTCTGGTTATGCGTTTGGAGCAGCAGAAATGCGAAAAAATTTTTGCCTTCTCAACCATTTCTTGTCCTCAAACTCCCAAATCTCGCGAACGGGTTGAACTACCCCAAAAATTTCTATTGCATCTGAAAGTAGAAACTCGCCCGATTACAACGGTATGTGTATTTTTTCCCTAGGCCATTCTGGTTAAGCGTTTGGAGCAGCAGAATTGCGAAAAATTTTTTGCCTTCTCATCCATTTCTTAGCTTCAAACTCCCAAATCTCGCGAACGGATTGACGTAACCCAAAAATTCGTATTGCATCTGAAAGTAGAAACTCTCCCGATTACAACGGTATGTGTATTTTTTCCCTAGGCAATTCTGGTTAAGCGTTTGGAGCAGCAGAATTGCGAAAAATTTTTTGCCTTCTCAACCATTTCTTGGCTTCAAACTCCCATATATCGCGAACGGATTGACCTAACCCAAAAATTCCTGTTGCACCTGAAAGTAGAAACTCGCCGATTACAACGGTATGTGTATTTCTTCCCTAGGCCATTCTGGTTAAGCGTTTGGAGCAGCAGAATTGCGATAAATTTGTTGCCTTCTCAACCATTTCTTGGCTTCAAACTCCCATATCACGCGAACGGATTGACCTAACCCAAAAGTTCCTGTTGCGTCTGAAAGTAGAAACACGCCCGATTACAACGGTATGTGTATTTTTTCCCTAGGCCATTCTGGTTAAGCGTTTGGAGCAGCAGAATTGTGAAAAATTTTTTGCCTTCTCTACCATTTCTTGGCTTCAAACTCCCATATCTCGCGAACGGATTGACCTAACCCAAAAATTCCTATTGCACCTGAAAGTAGAAACTCGCCCGATTACAACGGTATGTGTATTTTTTTCCTAGGCCATTCTGGTTAAGCGTTTGGAGCAGCAGAATTGCGAAAAATTTGTTGCCTTCTTAACCATTTCTTAGCTTCAAACTCCCATATCTCGCGAACGGATTGACCTAACCCAAAAATTCCTATTGCATCTGATAATAGAAACTCGCCCGATTACAACGGTATGTGTATTTTTTCCCTAGGCCATTCTGGTTAAGCGTTTGGAGCAGCAGAATTGCGAAAAATTTTTTGCCTTCTCAACCATTTCTTGGCTTCAAACTCCCATATCTCGCGAACGGATTGACCTAACCCAAAAATTCCTATTGCATCTGAAAGTAGAAACTCGCCCGATTACAGCGGTATGTGTATTTTTTCCCTAGGCAATTCTGGTTAAGGGTTTGGAGCAGCAGAATTGCGAAAAATTTTTTGCCTTCTCAACCATTTCTTGGCTTCAAACTCCCATATCTCGCGAACGGATTGACCTAACCCAAAAATTCCTGTTGCATCTGAAAGTAGATACTCGCCCGATTACAGCGTTATGTGTATTTTTTCCCTAGGCCATTCTTGTTAAGCGTTTGGAGCAGCAGAATTGCGTAGAATTTTTTGCCTTCTCAACCATTTCTTGGCTTCAAAGTCTCATATCTCGCGAACGGATTGACCTAACCCAAAAATTCCTATTGCTCCTGAAAGTAGAAACTCGCCCGATTACAACGGTTTGTGTATTTTTTCCCTAGGCCATTCTGGTTAAGCGTTTGGAGCAGCAGAATTGCGAAAAATTTTTTGCTTTCTCAAGCATTTCTTGGCTTCAAACTCCCATATCTCGCGAACGGATTGACCTAACCCAAAAATTCCTATTGCACCTGAAAGTAGAAACTCGCCCGATTACAACGGTATGTGTATTTTTTCCCTAGGCCATTCTGGTTAAGCGTTTGGAGCAGCAGAATTGTGAAAAATTTTTTGCCTTCTCTACCATTTCTTGGCTTCAAACTCCCATATCTCGCGAACGGATTGACCTAACCCAAAAATTCCTATTGCACCTGAAAGTAGAAACTCGCCCGATTACAACGGTATGTGTATTTTTTCCCTAGGCCATTCTGGTTAAGCGTTTGGAGCAGCAGAATTGTGAAAAATTTTTTGCCTTCTCTACCATTTCTTGGCTTCAAACTCCCATATCTCGCGAACGGATTGACCTAACCCAAAAATTCCTATTGCACCTGAAAGTAGAAACTCGCCCGATTACAACGGTATGTGTATTTTTTTCCTAGGCCATTCTGGTTAAGCGTTTGGAGCAGCAGAAGTGCGAAAAATTTGTTGTCTTCTCAACCATTTCTTAGCTTCAAACTCCCATATCTCGCGAACGGATTGACGTAACCAAAAATTTCCTATTGCATCTGAAAGAAGAAACTCGCCCGATTACAACGGTATGTGTATTTTTTCCCTAGTCCATTCTGGTTAAGCGTTTGGAGCAGCAGAATTGCGAAAAATTTTTTGCCTTCTCAACCATTTCTTGGCTTCAAAGTCTCATATCTCGCGAACGGATTGACCTATCCCAAAAATTCCTATTGCATCTGAAAGTAGAAACTCGCCCGATTACAAGAGTATGTGTATTTTTTCCCTAGGCCATTCTGGTTAAGCGTTTGGAGCAGCAGAATTGCGAAAAATTTTTTGCCTTCTCAACCATTTCTTAGCTTCAAACTCCCATACCTCGCGAACGGATTGACATAACCCAAAATTTCCTGTTGCATCTGAAAGTAGAAACTCGCACGATTACAACGGTTTGTGTATTTTTTCCCTAGGCCATTCTGGTTAAGCGTTCGGAGCAGCAGAATTGCGAAAAATTTTTTGCCTTCTCAACCATTTCTTGTCTTCAAACTCCCAAATCTCGCGAACGGATTGACCTAACCCAAAAATTCCTATTGCATCTGAAAGTAGAAACTCGCCCCATTACAACGGTATGTGTATTTCTTCCCTAGGCCATTCTGGTTAAGCGTTTGGAGCAGCAGAATTGTGAAAAATTTTTTGCCTTCTCTACCATTTCTTGGCTTCAAACTCCCATATCTCGCGAACGGATTGACCTAACCCAAAAATTCCTATTGCACCTGAAAGTAGAAACTCGCCCGAATACAACGGTATGTGTATTTTTTTCCTAGGCCATTCTGGTTAAGCGTTTGGAGCAGCAGAATTGCGAAAAATTTTTTGCCTTCTCTACCATTTCTTGGCTTCGAACTCCCATATCTCGCGAACGGCTTGACCTAACCCAAAAATTCCTATTGCATCTGAAAGTAGAAACTCGCCCGATTACAACGGTATGTGTATTTTTTCCCTAGGCCATTCTGGTTAAGCGTTTGGAGCAGCAGAATTGCGAAAAATTTTTTGCCTTCTCAACCATTTCTTGGCTTCAAAGTCTCATATCTCGCGAACGGATTGACCTAACCCAAAAATTCCTATTGCACCTGAAAGTAGAAACTCGCCCGATTACAACGGTTTGTGTATTTTTTCCCTAGGCCATTCTGGTTAAGCGTTTGGAGCAGCAGAATTGTGAAAAATTTTTTGCCTTCTCTACCATTTCTTGGCTTCAAACTCCCATATCTCGCGAACGGATTGACCCAACCCATAAATTCCTATTGCATCTGAAAGTAGAAACTCGCCCGATTACAACGGTATGTGTATTTTTTCCCTAGGCCATTCTGGTTAAGCGTTTGGAGCAGCAGAATTGTGAAAAATTTTTTGCCTTCTCAACCATTTCTTGGCTTCAAAGTCTCATATCTCGCGAACGGATTGACCTATCCCAAAAATTCCTATTGCATCTGAAAGTAGAAACTCGCCCGATTACAACGGTATGTGTATTTTTTCCCTAGGCCATTCTGGTTAAGCGTTTGGAGCAGCAGAATTGTGAAAAATTTTTTGCCTTCTCTACCATTTCTTGGCTTCAAACTCCCATATCTCGCGAACGGATTGACCTATCCCAAAAATTCCTATTGCATCTGAAAGTAGAAACTCGCCCGATTACAACGGTATGTGTATTTTTTCCCTAGGCCATTCTGGTCAAGCGTTTGGAGCAGCAGAAGTGCGAAAAATTTGTTGCCTTCTTAACCATTTCTTAGCTTCAAACTCCCATATCTCGCGAACGGATTGACCTAACCCAAAAATTCCTATTGCATCTGATATTAGAAACTCGCCCGATTACAACGGTATGTGTATTTTTTCCCTAGGCCATTCTGGTTAAGCGTTTGGAGCAGCAGAATTGCGAAAAATTTTTTGCCTTCTCAACCATTTCTTGGCTTCAAACTCCCATATCTCGCGAACGGATTGACCTAACCCAAAAATTCCTATTGCATCTGAAAGTAGAAACTCGCCCGATTACAGCGGTATGTGTATTTTTTCCCTAGGCAATTCTGGTTAAGGGTTTGGAGCAGCAGAATTGCGAAAAATTTTTTGCCTTCTCAACCATTTCTTGGCTTCAAACTCCCATATCTCGCGAACGGATTGACCTAACCCAAAAATTCCTGTTGCATCTGAAAGTAGAAACTCGCCCGATTACAGCGGTATGTGTATTTTTTCCCTAGGCCATTCTGGTTAAGCGATTGGAGCAGCAGAATTGCGAAAAATTTTTTGCTTTCTCAAGCATTTCTTGGCTTCAAACTCCCATATCTCGCGGACGGATTGACCTAACCCAAAAATTCCTATTGCACCTGAAAGTAGAAACTCGCCCGATTACATCGGTATGTGTATTTTTTCCCTAGGCCATTCTGGTTAAGAGTTCGGAGCATCAGAATTGTGAAAAATTTTTTGCCTTCTCAACCATTTCTTGGCTTCAAAGTCTCATATCTCGCGAACGGATTGACCTATCCCAAAAATTCCTATTGCATCTGAAAGTAGAAACTCGCCCGATTACAACGGTATGTGTATTTTTTCCCTAGGCCATTCTGGTTAAGCGTTTGGAGCAGCAGAATTGTGAAAAATTTTTTGCCTTCTCTACCATTTCTTGGCTTCAAACTCCCATATCTCGCGAACGGATTGACCTAACCCAAAAATTCCTATTGCACCTGAAAGTAGAAACTCGCCCGATTACAACGGTATGTGTATTTTTTTCCTAGGCCATTCTGGTTAAGCGTTTGGAGCAGCAGAAGTGCGAAAAATTTGTTGTCTTCTCAACCATTTCTTAGCTTCAAACTCCCATATCTCGCGAACGGATTGACGTAACCCAAAATTTCCTATTGCATCTGAAAGAAGAAACTCGCCCGATTACAACGGTATGTGTATTTTTTCCCTAGGCCATTCTGGTTAAGCGTTTGGAGCAGCAGAATTGTGAAAAATTTTTTGCCTTCTCTACCATTTCTTGGCTTCAAACTCCCATATCTCGCGAACGGATTGACCCAACCCATAAATTCCTATTGCATCTGAAAGTAGAAACTCGCCCGATTACAACGGTATGTGTATTTTTTCCCTAGGCCATTCTGGTTAAGCGTTTGGAGCAGCAGAATTGTGAAAAATTTTTTGCCTTCTCAACCATTTCTTGGCTTCAAAGTCTCATATCTCGCGAACGGATTGACCTATCCCAAAAATTCCTATTGCATCTGAAAGTAGAAACTCGCCCGATTACAACGGTATGTGTATTTTTTCCCTAGGCCATTCTGGTTAAGCGTTTGGAGCAGCAGAATTGTGAAAAATTTTTTGCCTTCTCTACCATTTCTTGGCTTCAAACTCCCATATCTCGCGAACGGATTGACCTATCCCAAAAATTCCTATTGCATCTGAAAGTAGAAACTCGCCCGATTACAACGGTATGTGTATTTTTTCCCTAGGCCATTCTGGTCAAGCGTTTGGAGCAGCAGAAGTGCGAAAAATTTGTTGCCTTCTTAACCATTTCTTAGCTTCAAACTCCCATATCTCGCGAACGGATTGACCTAACCCAAAAATTCCTATTGCATCTGATATTAGAAACTCGCCCGATTACAACGGTATGTGTATTTTTTCCCTAGGCCATTCTGGTTAAGCGTTTGGAGCAGCAGAATTGCGAAAAATTTTTTGCCTTCTCAACCATTTCTTGGCTTCAAACTCCCATATCTCGCGAACGGATTGACCTAACCCAAAAATTCCTATTGCATCTGAAAGTAGAAACTCGCCCGATTACAGCGGTATGTGTATTTTTTCCCTAGGCAATTCTGGTTAAGGGTTTGGAGCAGCAGAATTGCGAAAAATTTTTTGCCTTCTCTACCATTTCTTGGCTTCAAACTCCCATATCTCGCGAACGGATTGACCTAACCCAAAAATTCCTATTGCACCTGAAAGTAGAAACTCGCCCGATTACAACGGTATGTGTATTTTTTTCCTAGGCCATTCTGGTTAAGCGTTTGGAGCAGCAGAAGTGCGAAAAATTTGTTGTCTTCTCAACCATTTCTTAGCTTCAAACTCCCATATCTCGCGAACGGATTGACGTAACCCAAAATTTCCTATTGCATCTGAAAGAAGAAACTCGCCCGATTACAACGGTATGTGTATTTTTTCCCTAGGCCATTCTGGTTAAGCGTTTGGAGCAGCAGAATTGCGAAAAATTTTTTGCCTTCTCAACCATTTCTTGGCTTCAAAGTCTCATATCTCGCGAACGGATTGACCTATCCCAAAAATTCCTATTGCATCTGAAAGTAGAAACTCGCCCGATTACAAGAGTATGTGTATTTTTTCCCTAGGCCATTCTGGTTAAGCGTTTGGAGCAGCAGAATTGCGAAAAATTTTTTGCCTTCTCAACCATTTCTTAGCTTCAAACTCCCATATCTCACGAACGGATTGACATAACCCAAAATTTCCTGTTGCATCTGAAAGTAGAAACTCGCACGATTACAACGGTTTGTGTATTTTTTCCCTAGGCCATTCTGGTTAAGCGTTCGGAGCAGCAGAATTGCGAAAAATTTTTTGCCTTCTCAACCATTTCTTGTCTTCAAACTCCCAAATCTCGCGAACGGATTGACCTAACCCAAAAATTCCTATTGCATCTGAAAGTAGAAACTCGCCCCATTACAACGGTATGTGTATTTTTTCCCTAGGCCATTCTGGTTATGCGTTTGGAGCAGCAGAAATGCGAAAAAATTTTTGCCTTCTCAACCATTTCTTGTCCTCAAACTCCCAAATCTCGCGAACGGGTTGAACTAACCCAAAAATTTCTATTGCATCTGAAAGTAGAAACTCGCCCGATTACAACGGTATGTGTATTTTTTCCTAGGCCATTCTGGTTAAGCGTTTGGAGCAGCAGAATTGCGAAAAATTTTTTGCCTTCTCAACCATTTCTTAGCTTCAAACTCCCAAATCTCGCGAACGGATTGACGTAACCCAAATATTCCTATTGCATCTGAAAGTAGAAACTCTCCCGATTACAACGGTATGTGTATTTTTTCCCTAGGCAATTCTGGTTAAGCGTTTGGAGCAGCAGAATTGCGAAAAATTTTTTGCCTTCTCAACCATTTCTTGGCTTCAAACTCCCATATATCGCGAACGGATTGACCTAACCCAAAAATTCCTGTTGCACCTGAAAGTAGAAACTCGCCGATTACAACGGTATGTGTATTTCTTCCCTAGGCCATTCTGGTTAAGCGTTTGGAGCAGCAGAATTGCGAAAAATTTGTTGCCTTCTCAACCATTTCTTGGCTTCAAACTCCCATATCACGCGAACGGATTGACCTAACCCAAAAGTTCCTGTTGCGTCTGAAAGTAGAAACACGCCCGATTACAACGGTATGTGTATTTTTTCCCTAGGCCATTCTGGTTAAGCGTTTGGAGCAGCAGAATTTTGAAAAATTTTTTGCCTTCTCTACCATTTCTTGGCTTCAAACTCCCATATCTCGCGAACGGATTGACCTAACCCAAAAATTCCTATTGCACCTGAAAGTAGAAACTCGCCCGAATACAACGGTATGTGTATTTTTTTCCTAGGCCATTCTGGTTAAGCGTTTGGAGCAGCAGAATTGCGAATAATTTTTTGCCTTCTCTACCATTTCTTGGCTTCAAACTCTCATATCTCGCGAACGGCTTGACCTAACCCAAAAATTCCTATTGCATCTGAAAGTAGAAACTCGCCCGATTACAACGGTATGTGTATTTTTTCCCTAGGCCATTCTGGTTAAGCGTTTGGAGCAGCAGAATTGCGAAAAATTTTTTGCCTTCTCTACCATTTCTTGGCTTCAAACTCCCATATCTCGCGAACGGATTGACCCAACCCATAAATTCCTATTGCATCTGAAAGTAGAAACTCGCCCCATTACAACGGTATGTGTATTTTTTCCCTAGGCCATTCTGGTTATGCGTTCGGAGCAGCAGAATTGCGAAGAATTTTTTGCCTTCTCAACCATTTCTTGTCTTCAAACTCCCAAATCTCGCGAACGGATTGACCTAACCCAAAAATTCCTATTGCATCTGAAAGTAGAAACTCGCCCCATTACAACGGTATGTGTATTTTTTCCCTAGGCCATTCTGGTTATGCGTTTGGAGCAGCAGAAATGCGAAAAAATTTTTGCCTTCTCAACCATTTCTTGTCCTCAAACTCCCAAATCTCGCGAACGGGTTGAACTAACCCAAAAATTTCTATTGCATCTGAAAGTAGAAACTCGCCCGATTACAACGGTATGTGTATTTTTTCCCTAGGCCATTCTGGTTAAGCGTTTGGAGCAGCAGAATTGCGAAAAATTTTTTGCCTTCTCAACCATTTCTTAGCTTCAAACTCCCAAATCTCGCGAACGGATTGACGTAACCCAAATATTCCTATTGCATCTGAAAGTAGAAACTCTCCCGATTACAACGGTATGTGTATTTTTTCCCTAGGCAATTCTGGTTAAGCGTTTGGAGCAGCAGAATTGCGAAAAATTTTTTGCCTTCTCAACCATTTCTTGGCTTCAAACTCCCATATATCGCGAACGGATTGACCTAACCCAAAAATTCCTGTTGCACCTGAAAGTAGAAACTCGCCGATTACAACGGTATGTGTATTTCTTCCCTAGGCCATTCTGGTTAAGCGTTTGGAGCAGCAGAATTGCGAAAAATTTGTTGCCTTCTCAACCATTTCTTGGCTTCAAACTCCCATATCACGCGAACGGATTGACCTAACCCAAAAGTTCCTGTTGCGTCTGAAAGTAGAAACACGCCCGATTACAACGGTATGTGTATTTTTTCCCTAGGCCATTCTGGTTAAGCGTTTGGAGCAGCAGAATTTTGAAAAATTTTTTGCCTTCTCTACCATTTCTTGGCTTCAAACTCCCATATCTCGCGAACGGATTGACCTAACCCAAAAATTCCTATTGCACCTGAAAGTAGAAACTCGCCCGAATACAACGGTATGTGTATTTTTTTCCTAGGCCATTCTGGTTAAGCGTTTGGAGCAGCAGAATTGCGAATAATTTTTTGCCTTCTCTACCATTTCTTGGCTTCAAACTCTCATATCTCGCGAACGGCTTGACCTAACCCAAAAATTCCTATTGCATCTGAAAGTAGAAACTCGCCCGATTACAACGGTATGTGTATTTTTTCCCTAGGCCATTCTGGTTAAGCGTTTGGAGCAGCAGAATTGCGAAAAATTTTTTGCCTTCTCTACCATTTCTTGGCTTCAAACTCCCATATCTCGCGAACGGATTGACCCAACCCATAAATTCCTATTGCATCTGAAAGTAGAAACTCGCCCGATTACAACGGTATGTGTATTTTTTCCCTAGGCCATTCTGGTAAAGCGTTTGGAGCAGCAGAATTGTGAAAAATTTTTTGCCTTCTCTACCATTTCTTGGCTTCAAACTCCCATATCTCGCGAACGGATTGACCTAACCCAAAAATTCCTATTGCACCTGAAAGTAGAAACTCGCCCGATTACAACGGTATGTGTATTTTTTTCCTAGGCCATTCTGGTTAAGCGTTTGGAGCAGCAGAAGTGCGAAAAATTTGTTGTCTTCTCAACCATTTCTTAGCTTCAAACTCCCATATCTCGCGAACGGATTGACGTAACCCAAAATTTCCTATTGCATCTGAAAGAAGAAACTCGCCCGATTACAACGGTATGTGTATTTTTTCCCTAGGCCATTCTGGTTAAGCGTTTGGAGCAGCAGAATTGCGAAAAATTTTTTGCCTTCTCAACCATTTCTTGGCTTCAAAGTCTCATATCTCGCGAACGGATTGACCTATCCCAAAAATTCCTATTGCATCTGAAAGTAGAAACTCGCCCGATTACAAGAGTATGTGTATTTTTTCCCTAGGCCATTCTGGTTAAGCGTTTGGAGCAGCAGAATTGCGAAAAATTTTTTGCCTTCTCAACCATTTCTTAGCTTCAAACTCCCATATCTCACGAACGGATTGACATAACCCAAAATTTCCTGTTGCATCTGAAAGTAGAAACTCGCACGATTACAACGGTTTGTGTATTTTTTCCCTAGGCCATTCTGGTTAAGCGTTCGGAGCAGCAGAATTGCGAAAAATTTTTTGCCTTCTCAACCATTTCTTGTCTTCAAACTCCCAAATCTCGCGAACGGATTGACCTAACCCAAAAATTCCTATTGCATCTGAAAGTAGAAACTCGCCCCATTACAACGGTATGTGTATTTTTTCCCTAGGCCATTCTGGTTATGCGTTTGGAGCAGCAGAAATGCGAAAAAATTTTTGCCTTCTCAACCATTTCTTGTCCTCAAACTCCCAAATCTCGCGAACGGGTTGAACTAACCCAAAAATTTCTATTGCATCTGAAAGTAGAAACTCGCCCGATTACAACGGTATGTGTATTTTTTCCCTAGGCCATTCTGGTTAAGCGTTTGGAGCAGCAGAATTGCGAAAAATTTGTTGCCTTCTCAACCATTTCTTAGCTTCAAACTCCCAAATCTCGCGAACGGATTGACGTAACCCAAATATTCCTATTGCATCTGAAAGTAGAAACTCTCCCGATTACAACGGTATGTGTATTTTTTCCCTAGGCAATTCTGGTTAAGCGTTTGGAGCAGCAGAATTGCGAAAAATTTTTTGCCTTCTCAACCATTTCTTGGCTTCAAACTCCCATATATCGCGAACGGATTGACCTAACCCAAAAATTCCTGTTGCACCTGAAAGTAGAAACTCGCCGATTACAACGGTATGTGTATTTCTTCCCTAGGCCATTCTGGTTAAGCGTTTGGAGCAGCAGAATTGCGAAAAATTTGTTGCCTTCTCAACCATTTCTTGGCTTCAAACTCCCATATCACGCGAACGGATTGACCTAACCCAAAAGTTCCTGTTGCGTCTGAAAGTAGAAACACGCCCGATTACAACGGTATGTGTATTTTTTCCCTAGGCCATTCTGGTTAAGCGTTTGGAGCAGCAGAATTTTGAAAAATTTTTTGCCTTCTCTACCATTTCTTGGCTTCAAACTCCCATATCTAGCGAACGGATTGACCTAACCCAAAAATTCCTATTGCACCTGAAAGTAGAAACTCGCCCGAATACAACGGTATGTGTATTTTTTTCCTAGGCCATTCTGGTTAAGCGTTTGGAGCAGCAGAATTGCGAATAATTTTTTGCCTTCTCTACCATTTCTTGGCTTCAAACTCTCATATCTCGCGAACGGCTTGACCTAACCCAAAAATTCCTATTGCATCTGAAAGTAGAAACTCGCCCGATTACAACGGTATGTGTATTTTTTCCCTAGGCCATTCTGGTTAAGCGTTTGGAGCAGCAGAATTGCGAAAAATTTTTTGCCTTCTCTACCATTTCTTGGCTTCAAACTCCCATATCTCGCGAACGGATTGACCCAACCCATAAATTCCTATTGCATCTGAAAGTAGAAACTCGCCCGATTACAACGGTATGTGTATTTTTTCCCTAGGCCATTCTGGTTAAGCGTTTGGAGCAGCAGAATTGTGAAAAATTTTTTGCCTTCTCAACCATTTCTTGGCTTCAAAGTCTCATATCTCGCGAACGGATTGACCTATCCCAAAAATTCCTATTGCATCTGAAAGTAGAAACTCGCCCGATTACAACGGTATGTGTATTTTTTCCCTAGGCCATTCTGGTTAAGCGTTTGGAGCAGCAGAATTGTGAAAAATTTTTTGCCTTCTCTACCATTTCTTGGCTTCAAACTCCCATATCTCGCGAACGGATTGACCTATCCCAAAAATTCCTATTTCATCTGAAAGTAGAAACTCGCCCGATTACAACGGTATGTGTATTTTTTCCCTAGGCCATTCTGGTCAAGCGTTTGGAGCAGCAGTAGTGCGAACAATTTGTTGTCTTCTTTACCATTTCTTAGCTTCAAACTCCCATATCTCGCGAACGGATTGACCTAACCCAAAAATTCCTGTTGCATCTGAAAGAAGAAACTCGCCCGATTACAACGGTATGTGTATTTTTTCCCTAGGCCATTCTGGTCAAGCGTTTGAAGCAGCAGAACAGCGAACAATTTTTTGCCTTCTCAACCATTTCTTGGCTTCAAACTCCCATATCTCGCGAACGGATTGACCTAACCCAAAAATTCCTGTTGCGTCTGAAAGTAGAAACACGCCCGATTACAACGGTATGTGTATTTTTTCCCTAGGCCATTCTGGTCAAGCGTTTGGAGCAGCAGAAGTGCGAAAAATTTGTTGCCTTCTTAACCATTTCTTAGCTTCAAACTCCCATATCTCGCGAACGGATTGACCTAACCCAAAAATTCCTATTGCATCTGATAATAGAAACTCGCCCGATTACAACGGTATGTGTATTTTTTCCCTAGGCCATTCTGGTTAAGCGTTTGGAGCAGCAGAATTGCGAAAAATTTTTTGCCTTCTCAACCATTTCTTGGCTTCAAACTCCCATATCTCGCGAACGGATTGACCTAACCCAAAAATTCCTATTGCATCTGAAAGTAGAAACTCGCCCGATTACAGCGGTATGTGTATTTTTTCCCTAGGCAATTCTGGTTAAGGGTTTGGAGCAGCAGAATTGCGAAAAATTTTTTGCCTTCTCAACCATTTCTTGGCTTCAAACTCCCATATCTCGCGAACGGATTGACCTAACCCAAAAATTCCTGTTGCATCTGAAAGTAGAAACTCGCCCGATTACAGCGGTATGTGTATTTTTTCCCTAGGCCATTCTTGTTAAGCGTTTGGAGCAGCAGAATTGCGAAGAATTTTTTGCCATCTCAACCATTTCTTGGCTTCAAAGTCTCATATCTCGCGAAAGGATTGACCTAACCCAAAAATTCCTATTGCACCTGAAAGTAGAAACTCGCCCGATTACAACGGTTTGTGTATTTTTTCCCTAGGCCATTCTGGTTAAGCGTTTGGAGCAGCAGAATTGTGAAAAATTTTTTGCCTTCTCTACCATTTCTTGGCTTCAAACTCCCATATCTCGCGAACGGATTGACCTAACCCAAAAATTCCTATTGCACCTGAAAGTAGAAACTCGCCCGATTACAACGGTATGTGTATTTTTTTCCTAGGCCATTCTGGTTAAGCGTTTGGAGCAGCAGAAGTGCGAAAAATTTGTTGTCTTCTCAACCATTTCTTAGTTTCAAACTCCCATATCTCGCGAACGGATTGACGTAACCCAAAATTTCCTATTGCATCTGAAAGAAGAAACTCGCCCGATTACAACGGTATGTGTATTTTTTCCCTAGGCCATTCTGGTTAAGCGTTTGGAGCAGCAGAATTGCGAAAAATTTTTTGCCTTCTCAACCATTTCTTGGCTTCAAAGTCTCATATCTCGCGAACGGATTGACCTATCCCAAAAATTCCTATTGCATCTGAAAGTAGAAACTCGCCCGATTACAAGAGTATGTGTATTTTTTCCCTAGGCCATTCTGGTTAAGCGTTTGGAGCAACAGAATTGCGAAAAATTTTTTGCCTTCTCAACCATTTCTTAGCTTCAAACTCCCATATCTCGCGAACGGATTGACATAACCCAAAATTTCCTGTTGCATCTGAAAGTAGAAACTCGCACGATTACAACGGTTTGTGTATTTTTTCCCTAGGCCATTCTGGTTAAGCGTTCGGAGCAGCAGAATTGCGAAAAATTTTTTGCCTTCTCAACCATTTCTTGTCTTCAAACTCCCAAATCTCGCGAACGGATTGACCTAACCCAAAAATTCCTATTGCATCTGAAAGTAGAAACTCGCCCCATTACAACGGTATGTGTATTTTTTCCCTAGGCCATTCTGGTTATGCGTTTGGAGCAGCAGAAATGCGAAAAAATTTTTGCCTTCTCAATCATTTCTTGTCCTCAAACTCCCAAATCTCGCGAACGGGTTGAACTAACCCAAAAATTTCTATTGCATCTGAAAGTAGAAACTCGCCCGATTACAACGGTATGTGTTTTTTTTCCCTAGGCCATTCTGGTTAAGCGTTTGGAGCAGCAGAATTGCGAAAAATTTTTTGCCTTCTCAACCATTTCTTAGCTTCAAACTCCCAAATCTCGCGAACGGATTGACGTAACCCAAAAATTCCTATTGCATCTGAAGGTAGAAACTCTCCCGATTACAACGGTATGTGTATTTTTTCCCTAGGCAATTCTGGTTAAGCGTTTGGAGCAGCAGAATTGCGAAAAATTTTTTGCCTTCTCAACCATTTCTTGGCTTCAAACTCCCATATATCGCGAACGGATTGACCTAACCCAAAAATTCCTGTTGCACCTGAAAGTAGAAACTCGCCGATTACAACGGTATGTGTATTTCTTCCCTAGGCCATTCTGGTTAAGCGTTTGGAGCAGCAGAATTGCGAAAAATTTGTTGCCTTCTCAACCATTTCTTGGCTTCAAACTCCCATATCACGCGAACGGATTGACCTAACCCAAAAGTTCCTGTTGCGTCTGAAAGTAGAAACACGCCCGATTACAACGGTATGTGTATTTTTTCCCTAGTCCATTCTAGTTAAGCGTTTGGAGCAGCAGTAGTGCGAACAATTTGTTGTCTTCTTTACCATTTCTTAGCTTCAAAATCCCATATCTCGCGAACGGATTGACCTAACCCAAAAATTCCTGTTGCATCTGAAAGAAGAAACTCGCCCGATTACAACGGTATGTGTATTTTTTCCCTAGGCCATTCTGGTTAAGCGTTTGGAGCAGCAGAATTGCGAAAAATTTTTTGTCTTCTCAACCATTTCTTGGCTTCAAACTCCCATATCTCGCGAACGGATTGACCTCTCCCAAAAATTCCTATTGCATCTGAAAGTAGAAACTCGCCCGATTACAACGGTATGTGTATTTTTTCCCTAGGCCATTCTGGTTAAGCGTTTGGAGCAGCAGAATTGTGAAAAATTTTTTGCCTTCTCTACCATTTCTTGGCTTCAAACTCCCATATCTCGCGAACGGATTGACCTAACCCAAAAATTCCTATTGCACCTGAAAGTAGAAACTCGCCCGAATACAACGGTATGTGTATTTTTTTCCTAGGCCATTCTGGTTAAGCGTTTGGAGCAGCAGAAGTGCGAAAAATTTGTTGTCTTCTCAACCATTTCTTAGCTTCAAACTCCCATATCTCCGGAACGGATTGACGTAACCCAAAATTTCCTATTGCATCTGAAAGTAGAAACTCGCCCGATTACAACGGTATGTGTATTTTTTTCCTAGGCCATTCTGGTTAAGCGTTTGGAGCAGCAGAATTGCGAAAAATTTTTTGCCTTCTCAACCATTTCTTGGCTTCAAAGTCTCATATCTCGCGAACGGATTGACCTAACCCAAAAATTCATATTGCATCTGAAAGTAGAAACTCGCCCGATTACAACGGTATGTGTATTTTTTCCCTAGGCCATTCTGGTTAAGCGTTTGGAGCAGCAGAATTGCGAAAAATTTTTTGCCTTCTCTACCATTTCTTGGCTTCAAACTCCCATATCTCGCGAACGGCTTGACCTAACCCAAAAATTCCTATTGCATCTGAAAGTAGAAACTCGCCCGATTACAACGGTATGTGTATTTTTTCCCTAGGCCATTCTGGTTAAGCGTTTGGAGCAGCAGAATTGCGAAAAATTTTTTGCTTTCTCAAGCATTTCTTGGCTTCAAACTCCCATATCTCGCGAACGGATTGACCTATCGCAAAAATTCCTATTGCACCTGAAAGTAGAAACTCTCCCGATTACAACGGTATGTGTATTTTTTCCCTAGGCCATTCTGGTTAAGCGTTTGGAGCAGCAGAATTGTGAAAAATTTTTTGCCTTCTCAACCATTTCTTGGCTTCAAAGTCTCATATCTCGCGAACGGATTGACCTATCCCAAAAATTCCTATTGCATCTGAAAGTAGAAACTCGCCCGATTACAACGGTATGTGTATTTTTTCCCTAGGCCATTCTGGTTAAGCGTTTGGAGCAGCAGAATTGTGAAAAATTTTTTGCCTTCTCTACCATTTCTTGGCTTCAAACTCCAATATCTCGCGAACGGATTGACCTATCCCAAAAATTCCTATTGCATCTGAAAGTAGAAACTCGCCCGATTACAACGGTATGCGCATTTTTTCCCTAGGCCATTCTGGTCAAGCGTTTGGAGCAGCAGTAGTGCGAACAATTTGTTGTCTTCTTTACCATTTCTTAGCTTCAAACTCCCATATCTCGCGAACGGATTGACCTAACCCAAAAATTCCTGTTGCATCTGAAAGAAGAAACTCGCCCGATTACAACGGTATGTGTATTTTTTCCCTAGGCCATTCTGGTCAAGCGTTTGAAGCAGCAGAACAGCGAACAATTTTTTGCCTTCTCAACCATTTCTTGGCTTCAAACTCCCATATCTCGCGAACGGATTGACCTAACCCAAAAATTCCTGTTGCGTCTGAAAGTAGAAACACGCCCGATTACAACGGTATGTGTATTTTTTCCCTAGGCCATTCTGGTCAAGCGTTTGGAGCAGCAGAAGTGCGAAAAATTTGTTGCCTTCTTAACCATTTCTTAGCTTCAAACTCCCATATCTCGCGAACGGATTGACCTAACCCAAAAATTCCTATTGCATCTGATAATAGAAACTCGCCCGATTACAACGGTATGTGTATTTTTTCCCTAGGCCATTCTGGTTAAGCGTTTGGAGCAGCAGAATTGCGAAAAATTTTTTGCCTTCTCAACCATTTCTTGGCTTCAAACTCCCATATCTCGCGAACGGATTGACCTAACCCAAAAATTCCTATTGCATCTGAAAGTAGAAACTCGCCCGATTACAGCGGTATGTGTATTTTTTCCCTAGGCAATTCTGGTTAAGGGTTTGGAGCAGCAGAATTGCGAAAAATTTTTTGCCTTCTCAACCATTTCTTGGCTTCAAACTCCCATATCTCGCGAACGGATTGACCTAACCCAAAAATTCCTGTTGCATCTGAAAGTAGAAACTCGCCCGATTACAGCGGTATGTGTATTTTTTCCCTAGGCCATTCTTGTTAAGCGTTTGGAGCAGCAGAATTGCGAAGAATTTTTTGCCTTCTCAACCATTTCTTGGCTTCAAAGTCTCATATCTCGCGAACGGATTGACCTAACCCAAAAATTCCTATTGCACCTGAAAGTAGAAACTCGCCCGATTACAACGGTTTGTGTATTTTTTCCCTAGGCCATTCTGGTTAAGCGTTTGGAGCAGCAGAATTGTGAAAAATTTTTTGCCTTCTCTACCATTTCTTGGCTTCAAACTCCCATATCTCGCGAACGGATTGACCTAACCCAAAAATTCCTATTGCACCTGAAAGTAGAAACTCGCCCGATTACAACGGTATGTGTATTTTTTTCCTAGGCCATTCTGGTTAAGCGTTTGGAGCAGCAGAAGTGCGAAAAATTTGTTGTCTTCTCAACCATTTCTTAGTTTCAAACTCCCATATCTCGCGAACGGATTGACGTAACCCAAAATTTCCTATTGCATCTGAAAGAAGAAACTCGCCCGATTACAACGGTATGTGTATTTTTTCCCTAGGCCATTCTGGTTAAGCGTTTGGAGCAGCAGAATTGCGAAAAATTTTTTGCCTTCTCAACCATTTCTTGGCTTCAAAGTCTCATATCTCGCGAACGGATTGACCTATCCCAAAAATTCCTATTGCATCTGAAAGTAGAAACTCGCCCGATTACAAGAGTATGTGTATTTTTTCCCTAGGCCATTCTGGTTAAGCGTTTGGAGCAACAGAATTGCGAAAAATTTTTTGCCTTCTCAACCATTTCTTAGCTTCAAACTCCCATATCTCGCGAACGGATTGACATAACCCAAAATTTCCTGTTGCATCTGAAAGTAGAAACTCGCACGATTACAACGGTTTGTGTATTTTTTCCCTAGGCCATTCTGGTTAAGCGTTCGGAGCAGCAGAATTGCGAAAAATTTTTTGCCTTCTCAACCATTTCTTGTCTTCAAACTCCCAAATCTCGCGAACGGATTGACCTAACCCAAAAATTCCTATTGCATCTGAAAGTAGAAACTCGCCCCATTACAACGGTATGTGTATTTTTTCCCTAGGCCATTCTGGTTATGCGTTTGGAGCAGCAGAAATGCGAAAAAATTTTTGCCTTCTCAACCATTTCTTGTCCTCAATCTCCCAAATCTCGCGAACGGGTTGAACTAACCCAAAAATTTCTATTGCATCTGAAAGTAGAAACTCGCCCGATTACAACGGTATGTGTTTTTTTTCCCTAGGCCATTCTGGTTAAGCGTTTGGAGCAGCAGAATTGCGAAAAATTTTTTGCCTTCTCAACCATTTCTTAGCTTCAAACTCCCAAATCTCGCGAACGGATTGACGTAACCCAAAAATTCCTATTGCATCTGAAGGTAGAAACTCTCCGATTACAACGGTATGTGTATTTTTTCCCTAGGCAATTCTGGTTAAGCGTTTGGAGCAGCAGAATTGCGAAAAATTTTTTGCCTTCTCAACCATTTCTTGGCTTCAAACTCCCATATATCGCGAACGGATTGACCTAACCCAAAAATTCCTGTTGCACCTGAAAGTAGAAACTCGCCGATTACAACGGTATGTGTATTTCTTCCCTAGGCCATTCTGGTTAAGCGTTTGGAGCAGCAGAATTGCGAAAAATTTGTTGCCTTCTCAACCATTTCTTGGCTTCAAACTCCATATCACGCGAACGGATTGACCTAACCCAAAAGTTCCTGTTGCGTCTGAAAGTAGAAACACGCCCGATTACAACGGTATGTGTATTTTTTCCCTAGTCCATTCTAGTTAAGCGTTTGGAGCAGCAGTAGTGCGAACAATTTGTTGTCTTCTTTACCATTTCTTAGCTTCAAAATCCCATATCTCGCGAACGGATTGACCTAACCCAAAAATTCCTGTTGCATCTGAAAGAAGAAACTCGCCCGATTACAACGGTATGTGTATTTTTTCCCTAGGCCATTCTGGTTAAGCGTTTGGAGCAGCAGAATTGCGAAAAATTTTTTGTCTTCTCAACCATTTCTTGGCTTCAAACTCCCATATCTCGCGAACGGATTGACCTCTCCCAAAAATTCCTATTGCATCTGAAAGTAGAAACTCGCCCGATTACAACGGTATGTGTATTTTTTCCCTAGGCCATTCTGGTTAAGCGTTTGGAGCAGCAGAATTGTGAAAAATTTTTTGCCTTCTCTACCATTTCTTGGCTTCAAACTCCCATATCTCGCGAACGGATTGACCTAACCCAAAAATTCCTATTGCACCTGAAAGTAGAAACTCGCCCGAATACAACGGTATGTGTATTTTTTTCCTAGGCCATTCTGGTTAAGCGTTTGGAGCAGCAGAAGTGCGAAAAATTTGTTGTCTTCTCAACCATTTCTTAGCTTCAAACTCCCATATCTCCGGAACGGATTGACGTAACCCAAAATTTCCTATTGCATCTGAAAGTAGAAACTCGCCCGATTACAACGGTATGTGTATTTTTTTCCTAGGCCATTCTGGTTAAGCGTTTGGAGCAGCAGAATTGCGAAAAATTTTTTGCCTTCTCAACCATTTCTTGGCTTCAAAGTCTCATATCTCGCGAACGGATTGACCTAACCCAAAAATTCATATTGCATCTGAAAGTAGAAACTCGCCCGATTACAACGGTATGTGTATTTTTTCCCTAGGCCATTCTGGTTAAGCGTTTGGAGCAGCAGAATTGCGAAAAATTTTTTGCCTTCTCTACCATTTCTTGGCTTCAAACTCCCATATCTCGCGAACGGCTTGACCTAACCCAAAAATTCCTATTGCATCTGAAAGTAGAAACTCGCCCGATTACAACGGTATGTGTATTTTTTCCCTAGGCCATTCTGGTTAAGCGTTTGGAGCAGCAGAATTGCGAAAATTTTTTGCTTTCTCAAGCATTTCTTGGCTTCAAACTCCCATATCTCGCGAACGGATTGACCTATCGCAAAAATTCCTATTGCACCTGAAAGTAGAAACTCTCCCGATTACAACGGTATGTGTATTTTTTCCCTAGGCCATTCTGGTTAAGCGTTTGGAGCAGCAGAATTGTGAAAAATTTTTTGCCTTCTCAACCATTTCTTGGCTTCAAAGTCTCATATCTCGCGAACGGA